>NW_004955451.1:3668614-3704658 GCF_000276665.1 Chinchilla lanigera | reverse complement strand
GCCCCGGCCGGCGGGGTGCGGGGGTCCCGGGCGCGTCGCTCCCCTGCACCAGCCTGGCCGCGGGCTTCCCTCCCAGCTCGGGCCGGGCGGGGGCACCTGTTCCCGGGACCTCCTTCCAGGGCGCCGCCACCTCCGGCTTCACTCCGCGCCGCGGTAGTTTGTTTCCCTCTGCCCGGCAGCGCGCGGCCGAGCCTCCCGCTGTCGCCGCGCAGTGCGGCGCCCGAAGTGCGTCCGAGCCTCGCTGGTTTCTCCTTTTCCGGCCCCGTAGCTCCGCTCTCCCCGCGACGTGGGAGGCTCTTTTGAGTGAGTGGGCCTTTGGCGAAGAGAAAGGCTAGCCGGGCCGCGAGCGGCGTTTCCCTCACCTTCCTTTCCCTGCTCCTCTCATCTGTTCCGGCAAGGTGGGGCTCCCGGTCGCAGAGCGTTAGGAAGGGGCAGGAGCACCTCCCGGGTACCCACTTACAGAACGTTAGAGATGCGAGGGACCCCGGGGGCTGCGGAGTGAAGCTGCTCCCTAGCTCTGCGTGGGACCTGATGTCACATCCGTGATGCTCTCCAGCGGTCTCTGGGTTCTGGGGCCCAGGACCTGTGACAGAGATCGGATTCCCCCTTCCCTGCCTTTGCTTTTACCCAGACTCTATTCCAGAACCCGGAGGGGGACCTGGCCTGAACTCTGTCGTCTGCTGCTCTCTTCCTTAGCACTTGAGGCTGAGTCCTGCCTCTGATGGAGGGACGTTTTCAGCCTTCTCCCCGGGATAGATAGGAATGGCCCCCAAGTTCGATTGCTCGGGAGTAGGTGCGGCCTGAGGAGAGCCGTGTAAACTTCCCTTTGGCATCTTCTTGTGTCCCCAGCTCCATGAGAGGGGTCTCCAGCAGGATAGCAGGATTGGAGTGGGGTCTTGGGCTCATCCCCTTCCTCACTCGGCCTTGGTCTTATCCGTTTAGGATTCAGTGACACCCTATCTCAGATCAGCCCTTGATTATCTCTACTCGAGATAATCAAGCTTGGAGGTAGGGTTGGAAAATAGAAAATAAACACCATGTGCGAGAACACTATTTTCCTTCTTCCCTCTGGGAACATAATTTTCAAACTTGGAGCGGAACCCACCGTAAGGAATACATTTTGCAGCGCTGTACCGAGGTCTACAACTGACATAAGTTCCAGGAAACAATAATTATTACCTTTACCACTTGCATTGTGCTCTGCTTAATTTTCTTCTACATTAAAAAAATCAGGTGCTAGTCATGACTCATTAATTTGATTTCCTAACCACACAGGTCATGACCCACGGTCAGGGAAACATCAGTTTGGGGCGGAGGTCCCTAAAACTAAATATGTGTAAAGATGACCGACCTGGGTAGTGCTTAAAAATACAGTTTGTAGGGCCCTGCAGAGTTTATTTTCAAGCGGGGGGGGGGCACTGGAATTTGCATTTGAAGTAAGTATCCTTGAGGTTGTGATGTAGGTGGCTGATGAGAAACTGATCCAGTGGGAGTTGGTGGCAGTGAAGGACCAGCAGGAACTTGCATATGCAGTGCAGCGGTCAGGTGTGTGGCCCACACTCCAACCCCAAGGGCACTCAGCAACTGATCACACTTAAGCTTGGGTTCTGAAAAGTCTAAGGGCACAGGATAGTTTGTTTTCAACTGCCATGCAGCAGTTGGTAAGAGACTGGCAGCCCTCCTTTCCTGCCCCACCCCAGCTCGCTTGAGGGTTCCTGCTTGCTGCTCGCCGCCGCTCTGAGCGGCTGGATGTTTCTAGGTGCGTGGGGGCTGGGGCTGGGGCTGGGGCCCGGAGCTGTGCTGATGAGTTGCTGTTCTGTTCACAGATTATGTGAGTTTTCCTTGTCATAATGATGTTAATGGCTTTGAGGCAGCAGCCCAGTCATTGTTCCCCTGGGGATTAACAATTGGCCGGCAGAAGGAAGGGTTGATTTTGTTTAATGTCTGCACTGTGTAGCCTGGGGGGAAAGGCAGGCTGGTGGCTTTGTTTTTATTTGGGGAGTAGGGAGTGGGGGCTTGTCTGTGAGATGTTCCTAAGAGACACAAATTCCCACATTGCACTGCCTACTTAGCTGTGGTTCTCGGACGGCCCAGCCCCTGTGTGCTGGTAGATCCTGTTAGTCATCCAGTTTCTGATGCTGTTACCTCTCCCTTTAAGCACAAACACATACACCGGATGCAGCCACACATTCCGTGCTTTTTCCCTCTAATTGTGTCCAGACACGTTGGTAGAAGAAATTTCTTTGAATGAATCAAAGCTGCAACTTAGTTTGGAGAAGGACTCAATATTCCAAATGGGAAATCAACCTTGGTCCTTTTTGCCAAAGGTGTGCTTTCTGTGGGGACATGCACCGTGGGACTGTGTGGGAAATTTAATAATGTTCAACTTGGCCAGCAGCTCCTACCCAGAATGTGCAGGGAGAGCATATGGAAAGCCAGAGAGCAACCAAAGCATGGCGAGAGATAGGATATCTTAGGATAGGAAAAGCAGAGGGAAGAGAAGTTCAGGGGAGATACAAACGGAGGAGCAGGATCAGTTCCCTTTGGAAATTAGCTCAGCATTTCCCTGGGGACCATCAGCTAAACCAGTAGGTGCTCAGACAGGCTCTGGAAAATGAAGAGGCCATCCCTTTGGATGTTGGCCTCCAGTGATGGAAAGCCAGCCAGGGCCTGCAGGCTAAAGCTGTTTTGTTAGAGTTGACAGTTTCCAGTATATTACCCTTAACAAAAGGCGCTGCACACTGGAGTCGGTCAGGGACTGCACCTGCCCGAATTTCCCTGGGAGCTGTGGATAGAGCTCCAGAGGGCTTGACAGTAAGCCAGTGTGTGCTGCTCTTCTGTTTCCACTTTCCCAGTGGTCTCTCCCTTTACTCTTCAGCCCCTCGCTCTGGAGGCTGTGCGCTGTCTGCCTCCCTCCCCTGGCCTTTCCGTCTTCATCTGCAACCAGTCCCCGCCTGGTCCTCTGGCTTCCCTGCCTGGGCCTTCGTGGGCCTTCCTGGGGTTTCTGGAACATGCTATGGGCGTTTGGTCACAGGCTTTTTCTACTCTTAGTCCCTGTTTCAGGATGGCCCTTCTCAATTTCTCTGTGACTGACTCCCTGTCTCGGATCTAGAGGATACTGCCCCTGCCCTCCACCTTGACTTTATTTTTTTCAGAGCACCTGAATATTATATGAGTTTTTTTTTTTTTTTTTCTTTGTCTTTTTGGGACAGGGTCTCACTATGCAGTTCAGTCTGGCCTTGAGCTCACTCTGTAGCCCACGCTAGTCTTGAACTCGAAAGGATCCTCCTGCCTCAGCCTCCCGAGTGCTGGGATTACAGGCATGTACCACCACGCCCGGCTTGAATATTATCTGAAACACTCTGTCTGCTTGTTAAGTGGGAGGAGGACTTCTGAGAACTTCTCTGAGTTGCTTAGTGCTGACTTTATTTAGACCTGAGTGGCACTGGGTAAAAATACCTGTTGGTTGAGTAAATGAGTGAATGAATGAATAAGAGAACCAAAGTTTTTTGTTTTTTGTTTTCCCTTTGAAACAAGGTCTTGCTATGCAGTTCAGGCTGGCCTTGAGCTCATTTTGTAGCTCAGGTTGGTCTCAAACTTACAAAGATCCTCCTGCCTCAGCCTCCCGAGTGCTGGGATTATAGGCATGTACCACCACGCCTCCTGAGAGCCTGAGTTAAGTTTCTAGAGTAGGAAATACTTCTAAGGGAGGAAGAGGAAAAGATAGTTGTTTTCTCCGTTTTCCTGGGTTAAGATAGTATTCTCTAATCCCAGTGTGTTGCGAGGCTGAGGCAGAAGAATTGCAAATCTGAGGCCGGCCTGGACAATTTAGTGACTTAGTGAGATTCAGTCTCAAATTTAAAAAATGGAGAAAAGGGCTGGGGATGTAGCTCAGGGTGAAGGCCCTGGGTTTAATACCAGTCCCCCCAAAAATCTTCTCAATCACTTTCTTTTGCAACTTGTGCTTTTCACAGTATCTTTCATCCCTTTATTTCATTTATAGATTGCCCAACACCCTTATCATGCTGTAATAAACAACCCTCTCCTCCTCCACTGACCTCATTGGAGGCCGAGGCTGCTCCTGACAAACATTAGCATTTCTATCAGTAATCACATTTCTTTAATACCAGGAGGCACTAGGGTAGGGCCAAGAGCCTGGGCTTTGAAATCAGAAAGAACTGGATAATTACCTCTGTAACCTTGGGCAATCTAAAATTCTCTAAATCTTTGTTCCTTATTTGTAAAATGGGACTAATAATAGTTCCTACCACACAGGATTTATGGGAGGATTAAGTGAGAACGCAGGGGAACCAAGCACAGACCCTGGCACATGGGAGGCGCTCATGGTAGCTATTAATAACAGCACCTAAGAATAATAGTTGGAATCTCCTCCATTCTGAATCCATTGATTTGGGAGTGGGCAGGTAGGGGGATGGGCAGGTGTCAAATCTTACATTACTATAAATTAACTGAAGACTAGATATGGCACTTAAATCTATCAGAACCTACCCAACTCTTAACAAATACCCATTTGGAAGAAGTAATATTTATGAATGTTTTCAGAAGGCTGCACTGTCTGCCTGGTCCTCTGGCTGTTCTTGGCTTTATCCATGAAGCTGGGTTAAGTGAAAGCTACATACTTAGGCCATATTATCTCAGCCTCCCTGCAGTTATTTTCACTGAGATTAAGTTTGATGTCTGCTGTTTGTGTTTATAAGAGGACGCAGTCAGAAATAGCTCCATATACCTTGCTTCTGCAGTTCTTTTGTGTGTGTGTGTTTTCTGCAGTTCTTATAAAGATTTATGTTACTGAAGACTTTGCTCCCATGTCACTTAATGTGCCCTTTAATAAGTATGGGCTCTGGGTATGGTGGTGTATGCTGTAATCCCAGCTACTCGGGAGGCTAAGGCAGGAGGAGAGCACCAGCTTGGGCAACTTAGTGAGACCCTGTCTCAAAAAGTAAAATAAAAAAGGACTGGGCGTATATCTCTGATTTAGAGTGCTTCTCTAGCTTGTGCAAGGCCTTGGGTTCAGTTCCCATTACCACAAAAATAAAAAAGTTCAAGGGAGAAATTCTTTGAGAACATAGTGCCAGGAAAAGCCTGCCTTTCCCAAGGAGCTGGTATGCTTTTTTCTTTGTGGACAATTGGAAATTTATAACTGCTTATATTTCTCTTTTTGCTTTGGCTTTTAATCGGTATGAAGCCAAGTTTGTGGCTTGGTTTTTAGTAACTGTATAGTGCCCTGTAGCTAGCTTTTTCCAGTGTTAACCTTATACTTTTAAATTTCTGTTTGTTTTTTTTTCCTTACCAGGTTTCACATTGGACTACATCTCTAGCCCCCTTTTTATTTATTTTTTATTTTTGTCTTTTTGAGACAGGGTCTTGCTATGCAGTTCAGGATGGCCTTGAGCTCACTTTGTAGCCCAGGCTGGCCTCGAACTCTGAACAGTCCTCCTGCCTCAGCCTCCCAAGTGCTGGGATTATAGGCATGTACCACCACACCTGGCTCCCCCTTTTATTTTTATTTATTTATTTATTTATTTGTTTTTTTGAGACAGGGTCTTGCTATACAGTTCATGCTGGCCTTGAGCTCACTTTGTAGCCCAGGCTGATCTCAAACTTGCAATGATCCTCCTGCCTCAGCCTCCCGATTGCTGGGATTACAGGCGTGCGCCACCATGCCCAGCCTCCTGTTTTTATTTTTAAGATGGGTCCTGCTAAGTCACTGAGTTGCCCAGGGTTGGTTGAACTTGCAGTCCTCCTGCCTCAGCCTTGCAGAGTGCTGGGATTACAGTTGTGTACCTCGCATGCTTATTTGCTCTCGTTTCAAGTGGATGATTTGTAACTTAGGTACAAGCTGAGTACATGTTGGGTTGAGCACTAAAATCCTTTTAGGTGTTTCGTTTTGGAGAGCTGAACATTAAGGCTCAACCAGGCAGAAAAGACTTGCTTGAAACATAACTCATTTGGGCAAAACGCAGACTCTAAACCCACCCCTTTGGTTCTTTAGGCCGCCTGCGTTTCTGCCGCCCAGATGGAGCAGCCCTGCTCCTGTCTCTCTCTGTCTCGAGAGAGATAGGACGGTCGGCCCTGACCCTCGCCTTTGAGATGTGACGTGACCAGCGGTCTTGACAGTATGATGTGTCCAGACTTGATGGCAGTGATCAGAAACTAGATTGCCAGCTCTGGATGAAGTGAGCATAGTATCGGGAGTCCCCTTCCTGCATCTCCCTGGGAAAAGAGGGCTTGGCCTGCAGGTGGCAGTTGGTTGCCACTGGGGGGCTTAGACAGGGTCTTTACCTGGTCCTTGTACCAAAAATGTTGTTTTATTTTTTTATTTTTTTTTATTTTTTTGTCTTTTTGAGACAGGGTCTCGCTATGCAGTTCAGGCTGGCCTTGAGCTCACTTTGTAGCCCAGGCTGGTCTCAAACTCACAAGGATCCTCCTGCCTCAGCCTCCGAGTGCTGGGATTACAGGCGTGTGCCACCACGCCAGACTCTGTGTTTTGTGTTTTAAGACAGCCTTAGCTCGTGTAACCCAGGCTGGCCTCGAATTTGAAGTGATCTTGCCGCCTGAGCCTCCTACATGCTGCCACTCCTGCCTTCGTTTTAACCCAACTGAGGTTTGGTTCTGGGAGCTACTGGGCTTCCTAATGACCTGCGTTGTTTTCTGTTTGGGAGTGTGCTGTACCTGAGACAAGGGAGCGTAGGCTTAAGCAGCGTCTCAACACTCATGAATATTTTGATTCCTAGTCTGAGTTAGAGAAAAGGAATCTCTGACCTAGGCCTGAAAGTCAACCCTGGTTTTATCTTCTTGGGTAATAATCATCTGATGGCTAATAAAGCCTTTGGGAGATAAAGATGAATTAAGATACAGACCCTGCCCTAGGAGCATAGTCTGATCAGAGACAGGCGAAGGTGTAAAGGTGGAGAGTCCTTACAGAGAGGATGTGGAGTTTCTGAGGGATGGGCCCATGAAGAATGAAGAGGAGTTAAGAGTGCAGGAAGACTCTGGGGACACCGAACCCAGGCGCTGTGGAAGTGAGGGAGGGTCGGATGGGGGAGCCCAGCAGGCCCTGGGATGGGGAACCCTGGGCTGCTTTGTGACGCCACTGCTGTGCTTCAGAGCTGCTCTGGGCAAGTAGGCTGTGACTCTTGTTCACAGTAGCAGTCTTAGGGTTTTATTTCTGATACTGGGAATCGAACTCAAGACCTTGCGCTTCCAGGCAGGAGCTTGTACAACTGGGCTATATCCCTGGCCCAGTAGCACTCTTAGGGAGGAAGAGCTGGGAACAGGAGCTAATGCTGTGGATTAAAAAGTGTGTGCCCCAAGATATAGCTCAGTGAGACAAGTGCCTGCCTGGCAAGCGCAAGGTCCTGAGTTTGATTCCCGGTACAAAAAAAAAAAATTTTAAAAAGTGTCCTAACACTGGGGGTGGTGTTGCAGATGGGTAATCCCAGCACTTTTGGAGGCCAAGCAAGGAGGACCGCAAGTACACGTGACAAAGTGAGACCCTGTTTCTGAATAAATAGAAGGGCAAGGCGCCATTGGATCTGATCCCTAGTAACACACACAAAGTGTCCTCAAAGTAGGTGTGGTAGCACACGCCTATAATCCCTGCTCCTTGTGAGGCTAAGGCAGGAAGATCACAAGTTTGTTTTTTGATTGGGGATGGTCACAAGTTTGGCTGGGGATGCGACTTAGTGCTAGAGCAAGACGAGAGACAGCATCTGCACAGGACGAGGGATGCTTGGCTTGGGAGACCAAAGCAGGAGCCCTTTGAGCTGGAGGCCAACCTGTCTCAAGCAAAAAACACAATAAACATCAAATGCAACAACAACAACAAAAAACCCAACACAGGGCCGGGCGTGGTGGCGCACACCTGTAATCCCAGCACTCGGAGGCTGAGGCAGGAGGATCATTGCCAGTTTGAGACCAGCCTGGGCTACAAAGTGAGCTCAAGGCCAGCCTGAACTGCATAGCAAGACCCTGTCTCAAAAAGACAAACAAACAAACAAACAAAAAACAAAAAACAAAAAACCCAACACATACACAACCCCCAAAACAAACAAATGTGCAAAAAACTCTCTTTAGATAATTTTAAAACTGGCTGCTATGAGATTTCCTCAGCCTAATCAGACGCCTACAAAACCATAAGTTTTGGAGTGGGGAATCTGTAATAAAAACAAACATTAATGTTCTACCTACCCCCAATATTTCCTGTGTTTTTTTCCCTGTCCTTCCCTGAATTTCTTATTTTTTTATTTTTATATTTGAGGACTGAGAATTAAACTCAGAGCCTTTTCGTTAAATTACAGCCCCACCCCATTTTTAATTTTTAGATAGTGTCTCCAAATTGCCTGGCCGGACTGGAATTTGTGATCCTTCTGCCTCAGCCTCCCAGAAGGCTGGGATTACAGGTGTGTCTGGCCACGCCCACCCTCCCCTGCCTTATTATAAGGCAGCCAGCTCCAGACAGAGTCACACGGAGTTCTGGAAGCTGCAGAGGGTCCCTCTCTGAATCAGCTCACTGCCAAGTAGACCTTACGGTAGGAATGAATTCTCTTTCAGTATTTGCTGTGTCAATGGTAAATGCATGTACTATGTAAACCTAAATTAAATGGGGCTTTTTGTTTGTGTTGCTCATGAGGCTCAGTTTTCTTAGGATTTGACGGGGAAAGTTAGCCTCTGCAGCCTGAGACCTAATAACTTCATTAACAAGAACTGAAAACTAGCAGTGTTTTTGGTCTCTAATCTGTTGTCTTTCCTTATTGTCTTATGTTTTCTCTCATTTCTGCAGTTTAATGTTGAAGGATTGAGCGTGGTAGTGTTTTTTTTCCTTTTTGGGGTTTTTTGAGACAAGGTGTCTCTATGTAGTTTGGGCTGTCCTTGAACTTGCTATGTAGTCCAGACTGGCCTTGAACTTCAAGCCACCCTCCTGCCTCAGCCTCCCAGAGCACTGGAACTATAGAGGAGTGCTACCATGCCTACCTTTTTATGGCGAGTGGGGTGTGGTTTGAGACCGGGTCCAGGTGGAGTTTGAACTCCCTGTTTCTGCCTCAGCGTCTTGGGTGCTGGGATTCCAGGCATGAGGCAGCCGCTGGACCTGGTGGATGGGGGGCGGGGATGGTGTCTTAAGGGAATCTGACATCTTTGTTTTGCATGAAAATTAGTTAACTTAGACCAGTGGTGACAAACCTATGGCATTAGTGCTGAGCAGGCTGTTTGTTTGTTTATTTTTGACTTTTTGATACAGGGTTTCACTATGCAGTTCAGGCTGGCCTTGAACTCACTGTGTAGCCATCCTAGGCTGCCCTGGAACTGTCAGCGATCCTCCAGCCTCAGCCTCCTGAGTGCTGGGATTGCAGACGTGCACCACCATACCTGGCTCTTAGCCGGCTATTTGTATCATTGAAAGCTCTTAGGTTCACCGTTACTGGTCTGGAGACCTTCCCAGTCTGCGTACAGCCTCAGAGGCTCCAGGACCCAGGGCAGACTTCCCCAGGCTCTCCCTCTGGCTTCAGGGTGGGAAGAGATTGGAATCTTGGTACAGTACTAGTCTTTTCTAGTTGTGTGACCTTAGGCAAATTGTCTTCCCTTGTGCCTGTTCTTCATCTAGAAAACTGAGTTGCTTCGAAGATGTGTAGGTTTTTGTTTGTTTTTTTGAAACAGGCTCTTGCTCAATTGTCCAGGTTGTCCTTGAACTTTGGATCCTTCTGCCTCAGCTTGTAGACTAGCTGGGATTACAGGGGTAGCGGGGTGGGGTGTGTGTCTTTTTGTGTGTGTGGTTTTTTTTTTTTTTTGGAGACAGGGTCTCACTATGTAGTACAGGCTGGCCTTGAGCTCACTATGTAGCCCAGGCTGGCTTCAAACTTGGCAGTGGTCCTTCTGCCTCAGCCTTCCAAGTGCTGGGATTCCAGGCGTGCACCATCACACCTGGTAAGTCTGTGTCATCATACCTACTTGATTATTTTGCTGTATTTTATTTTACTTTTTGAGGTAGGGTCTTTCTGTGTAGTTCACCGTGGCCTTGAAATCACTAGGCTGCAGGCTGACCTTGAACTCACTGGGATCCTCCTGCCTCAGCTTCCCAGGTGCTGGAATTACAGGGGTGCACTACCATACCGGTTTTTTGTTTGTTTGTTTGTTTTTTATTGTTTGGTATAAAGATTGAAGCAATGAACATCATTGTAGGATTCCACAGCCTTTTTTTTTTTTTTGTATTTTTGAGACAGGGTCTCGCTATGCAGTCTAGGCGGGCCTTGAGCTCACTTTGTAGCCCAGGCTGGTCTTAAACTTGCAATGATCCTCCTGCCTCAGCCTCTGGAGTGCTGGGATTACAGGTGTGCACCACCACACCCAGGTTAGGCTGTTGCTTTTTTTTTTGAAGCAGGGTCTCACTATGTAGCCCAGGCTGGCCTTGAATCTGAGGTGATCCACCTACCTCAGCCTCCTGAGTGCTGGGATTACAGGCATGCGCCCCCACGCCCGGCCATGCCAGGCTTTGGTCTAGGAATGAAGGGTGATTGGCCAGGCAAAGTCTTTGGTCAGGAATGGCTTTCACTCTAGTGGGAAGACCAACCTATAAACAACTAGTTTTATGGACGTTTCTTCTGTGAAAAAGTATATTATACTTGGCAAAGCGTATGTCTCCTCTCAAGGTCCCAGGCCTGAGAGGAAAAAGGCTTTAACTCCTAATAAAATCTACCTGCCATTTCCATGCTGAGATGAAATTCAGAAATTTACTGTAGCCAGGCGTGGTGGTGCACTTCTATAATCCCATCATTGGGGAGGCTGAGGCAGGAGGATTGTTGCAAGCTGGAGACCAACCCGGGTTACAAAGTGAGCTCAAGGCCAACCTGAACTGCTTGGCAAGACCCTGTCTCAAAAAGACAAAAAGGAAATTTACTGTAGAGTAAATTCCTAGGCTGGCCTCCAAAACTCACAGTGATCCATCTGCCTCAGCCTCCCAAATGCTGGGATTACAGGTGTGCATCACCACACCCAGTAACAGTTTAATAATTTCTAAAACAAAAAACGTATCCATCTTTGGGATGGTGATGACTGGGTCTGTAGACATACAGGCATCGTTTAAAGTGCCTCTTGGCATTTTTACTATTGAGTTTTCAAAAGTTCAGTTTCCAAATTCCAGTGTGGAAAGGCAGGGAGCCCAGCCACAGATGTGAGAGCCTAGGAGTGTTGGGTTCATCTGAACTGGGAGAGGAAAGCGAGAAGGTCAAAGGCACGCTGTGGGCTGAGCGGCAGAATTGCACTGGCAGGTTTGAGACCAATGGTTTATAGTTAATTGGGGCCCCAGCTGGGCCCTGGGGCGCAGCTGGTAAAGAGGAATCAAGGTCATACCATACCCGTAGTTCAAAAGACACTTTCTTTTTCTGGTACCGGGAATCGAACTCACAACCTCACGCTTGCTAGGCAGGTACTCTGCTGCTGAGCTAAATCCCCGGCCTCAAAAGACATTCTTATATTCAGCGATACTTGAGTTTGGGATCCACATACAGTTAAATAATTGTCTGAGTAGAAGTGTAGTGGTTGGTAGTGCTGAGAGTGTAAACAGGGGCCTTCTCCGTGGGAGTTGGGGTGCTCCAGGAGGGTTCCCTGGTGAAACCCCTTCTGAAGGAAGGCCTTGTCTCTCACCTCTCTATCCTTGTTTTCCCGATCTTTTAAGCAGCTATTTTTCATTGTAACTGAAGTATTAGCCCTGTCTAGTACCTGACAGGGGGCAGAGCCGTGGATGGGCTACAGATCATGGCTTCTCGTCTGAGCATGAGCAGATACAGCAGGAAGGCCTGGCGGCGGGAGGGTTCTGCCTCCATGCTTGGCTGAGGGTCATTCATTTGACTCAGTTACCATTTTTAAAGAATCTGGGGAATTGTGAGGGGTGTCGCCTTCCCGGCCTAGTTGGGGACACAAGAACTTAGAGTCATGAAATGCAGTTCCGGAGGAAAGTGTGGTTTTCTGCACGCTGGGAGAAGGAGTCACCAGCTCTGCTTAGAAGCTTGTTGGCGGTGGGTGCTAAGGGATGCAGAGGCATTCGCTAGGCGCAGAGGTGGGTTCAGACTTCGCAGGCTGCTGAGATGACTTGAGCGGAAGTCCAGGTAGTGGCTGACTTCTCTGTTGGGGAAACAGGTTTGCAGCGGTGTTGGGAGGCCATGTGACCAGCAGAGCTGGGCCCCGTTCTTGACTGGTTGGACCGTGTCCTGGAGGCTTTGAAACATGAGAGTGGTGAGGAGAGTGTGTTTTATAAAGAGGATCCTAGGATGGCTGGGGAGTGAGGGCTGAGTCAGCGCCTAGTCCAGTTAGGAGGGAGCAGAGTCCATGGGGACGGAGGATGGAGCTTGCGGTGCTCCTGCTGACTGTGATGGTGGCATGGGGGCAGAACCAGCCGGACGTGGTGGCGCACGCCTGTAACCCCAGCACCTGGGAGGCTGAGGCAGGAGGATGGTCGTGGGTTCCAGACCAGCCTGGGCTACGCAGTGAGTTCAAGGCCAGCCTGAACTGCATAGTAAAGCCCTGTCTCAAAACATCCCCACAAAAACACAACTAAAAAATAGAACCAGTTGTGTAGGGTACAAAAAATGCCACATAGAAGGGAGAAACAGTGGTTACCACTTGGGCAGCTGGGTCTTCATGATGAAGGAAGGGAATGGGGGTGGAGGTGATGAGCGGAAGAGAAATGGTGGAGAAACGATGATGTTGGTTTATGCCTTTTTTTGTTATTTATTTTGTAATTTTTAAATTATTTCTCTTTTTGAGACAGGGTCTCGCTGTGCAGTTCAGGCTGGCCTTGAGCTCACTTTGTAGCCCAGGCTTGTCTCAAACTCACAACAATCCTCCTGCCTCAGCCTCCCGGGTGCTGGGATGACAGGTGTGCGCCATCACAGCCGGCCTGCGTTTTTTTTTTTTTTTTTTTAAATACTACCAGAACTTTTTCTCCCTGGACTCAAACCCAGGCCCTCACACGTGCTAGGTAAGTGCTCTGACCATGAGCCAAACCCTAGCCCTTGCCGCTGGCTCTGGATGCGCCAGAGCATCTCCGTGTTGGAGGCAGGGAGAAGGGCCTCCGGGGAGCTCAGTCGTGGGGTCCTTTAGCAAAGGCGTCGCAAGGATGGAAGGCTCCAGAGGCTGAGAGGAGAATGTCAGGGGAGCAGGCGTTGGAGGGCCCCAGGCGGAAGCATCTCTAAGGCAAAGGATGGAGACTGAGGCTCAGGGACATAGTAGAGCTGGGAGGCCAGAGAGGTTATGTGTAGTGTCAGGGTTTGGACTTGGCACCTTGGAGACTGCCCATGTTTTTGTTACTCAGGATCCTGATTGTTGCAAATGATACTCAGGAGACACTGCCAGAAGGCACCGTAGTGCCTCTCTTCCTCTTGAAAATCTGTATTATCGCAGGGTTCGGCAAAGCCATGGGAAGTTCGTGTTCTTGGTTTTCCCTGGTCCCTCTTCCCTAAGTGCACTTTGGTGTTTTTCATGGAGGAGCACCCCAAAGAACAGCTGTGCCAGGTGTGGTGGTGCACACCTGCAGTCCCCGCATTCGGGAGACTGAGGCAGGAGGATTGCCACAAGTTCAAGGCCATCCTGGGCTACATGGTGAGTTCGAGGCCAGCCTGGGCTACCTGTCAAGACCCTGTTGCAAAACCAAAACAAAACAAAGCAAAACAAAACAAAACAAAAACAGTCATGCAAGATGCTTACACAGTAGGAATTCTTGGGATATTCTGAGGCTCTTGAATACTAGATTGTTTATTTATCATCTTCTCTTCAGCCACCCACAGGGAAATGTCTCTCAAAATCTGCATCCTGAATGACCAAGATGCTTTTATTTTATAGGGAATATAAACCTTGTGATATTTTCCCTTTTACCCTAGGACTTGGACAAAAAGCCCTATGACTAGGAGCTCACGACCAAATTTACAACTGAACTTCAGTAATTATTTAGCAGTTTGACAGCATACATTTCTGTCCAAACTGTCCATTTGTTCTTTCTTTTAAAATTGTTTTTTTGTTTTGCTTTTTGATATAGGATCTCTGTAGCCCAGGCTGGCCTCAAACTGGCTGTGATCCTCCTGCCTCAGCCTCCCAAATTGCCAAGATTACAGGGCGTGTGCTACCATGCCCAACTCATTTGTTTCTTTTATTTATTTATTTTTTTTGAGACAGGGTCTCGCTATGCAGTTCAGGCTGGCCTTGAGCTCACTTTGTAGCACAGGCTGTCCTTGAACTCACAGTGATTCTCCTGCCTCAGCCTCCCCAGTGCTGAGATTACAAGAGTGTGCCACCACGCCCAGCTTCTCATTTGTTCCTAATTTTAGTATCTACCCTAATCTACCTTAGTCCATTATAAAACTTTCTGTATTGTATATTTGTTCTCATAAGCCAACACAAATCCTTTTTTGGAGCTTGGATTTGTGTAAGGAGAGAAAAAGTTGATGAACTCAGCCAAGGGTCCTTAATAACCCATCTTCAGACAGATACTTTGGGACCATCCAGCTGTTTTTTTATTGACATTGCCAGCACCACTTGGAGTAATGCCTGAGCTACCTGATAGCTAGCCAGCAACAGCTACTTCTAATAAGTAAGGGAACGGCTTGTTTTCTACCCAGATGTTGTAACAGATGTGAGGCTGACATGGAGGCCTCCCCAGGAGAAGGGTTGAACTGAGGGCCCGGTGGTAAATGCATTCATTGCTCTGCTAACAGGTTACAGAACCACCTGCCTTTGCGCGGCGGTCATGTTCTGTGACCTCACTGAAATCAAGGTCTTGACGGGGGAAGCTTGGATGGTCTGTAGCTTGGGCAGGATTCAGCGGACAGCCGTCATTACAGCGAGGAGTCAGGACTTTAAAGAGTAGAAGGAATCTGAGAGACTGTGTAGGATTATGGCCTGACAGATAATCCCCCGGAAATCAAGACTAGACCCTGTACTGGGGTTGATGAGTGGTTGGTTTGGTTTGTGGGAGGAGGAGGCCTCCTTGGCTCTGTCCAGCCTGCTTTTTATTATCAGCGCGATTCATCTGAAGTACCGCTGGGGTCCAGGCTGTAAAACAGGTGTCTGTAAAATGCTGATAATGATTTCTCCTGTCTTACGTATCAGCTCATGACAGTTTTAGTAAGAAATTTTCGGTGATATTGTCAGCAGCGGCCCCATCCTGAGATTAAGAGTCAGTGCGGACCGCAGAGGTGGCTGTCCCAAGGTGCGAGTGGTGGAGCGTCTGTGCGGAGTGACAGCAGTGAGCTCGGGTCCCCAGCCAGGCCACTGGAATCACAGTGTGCCCGGAAGTGGACTGGTGTAGGCCTTGACCTCCTCACCACCGTGCATCACCACCGTGCATCAGCGCGGGGCCCAGCAACACTGTCCCTTTGGTCTTCCAAGTAGGAAACAGCCCTGTGTGCTTTCCGCCTCGCTGGTAAGGAAGCCTGTAGCTAATCAAGGTGATGGTTGTTAACCGTGCGCGGTGCTGTGTTTGAAGGCCTCCCGGCATCATCCCATTTGACTCTTAGGTCTCCGCCAGGAGGCAGGCGCTCTGGCCTCCCTTCGCTTTGCCTGCCTCACGCAGCTGGTGAGAAGACCCCCGGCCGATTCCGGGGCCTCTGCCTCTAGATCCTGCGCTCTGGCACTGACTATGCCGCTGCCTCCTTCTCCCCTCTGTCGGCCCGATGACCTGGCCAGCTGTGCTGCCTGGGCTGGGTTCAGGATTCTGCGGAGATTAGGCTGGGAAGGGAGGACAGCTTCTTTGCAATAAAGTTTTCCATAGTGTGTCTCCCCCGACCCCTTACTGGGGATCGAAGCCAGGACCTTCACATCGAGCTATATCGCCAGCCCCTTCCGAATTTTTTTGTCAGTCTGGATAAGTTGCCCAGGCTGGGCTCAGATGTTCAATCCTGCTGCCTTAGCCCCCTAGAGTTGCCCAGCTCCGCCGCCCTCTGCTGTCTCCCAGGCCCAGAAACGGCTCTCCCTGTCCCCTTTCTACGGCCACCGCTGCTCACCCAGGCTTCTTGGGCTCCTCGCAGATGGTTAAACAACGTGGGTGTGCAGTCGTGGTCCTGCCCTCCGGCCTTTCAAGTCCTTCTAAGGCTTTCGGAGAAGTTCTTTTTTTAAACGTAGACCCAAAAATGTAAAGACCAGCCCTGGATGCCGGTGACAGGCCTTTGGTTAACATCCAGGATTTTTTTTTATTATTTTATTTTATTTTTTGGTTTTTCTCCGGTACCGGGAACTGAACTCATGACCTTGCGCGTGCCAGGCAGGCGCTTTGCTGCTGAGCTAAATCCCCAGCCCCAACACCCAGGATTTGAAGGGTCGTCCGTAGTGCAGGTGTCCCAGCACGGGACGTGAGTGGAAGTTGTGAGGGGAGCTTTGGGTTAGGTGGGGCGTGGGGACCCGGGTGACCAGTGTCCTTCCTCATTCCTTGGGGAGGGAAGGGAGGGCCCTGTGTCCTGTGTGCCCCTGTGCAGGTAGGTGGCCTGCTGTGCTCATCCCCGAGAGGAGCAGAGGTAGTTCAGTCCAGCGGTGGCGTTTGACCTCTGCTGTCCCATCTGCTGATTTCAGGGGCACAGAAAGGACTTGGCGTGGCCCCTGTCCTCTAGTGTGGAGTACAGAGGTAGAAGAGGATTTGTAGCTTCAGGAGGGAGAAGGCAGAGGTAAACACAGAGGAGGGCCTGCTCAGCCCAGTGCTGAGGCGACATCTGAGCTGAGACTTTGGACCGTGAGGATCTGGTGAGGGAAGCTGGGGAGGTTGTGTCCTCGAGGGGATCGGCATCCACAGAACCGCGCAAGTGTATTTGCGTGGGGGGAACTAAAGTAAGTTAGTTCAAGTTGCCCAGCCCTAAGTAGCTAAGGGTTCCCTTATGCGGTTGAGACCCTGGAGTGTCAGTGCAGTAGGTGGAGCGCAGAGGAGGCCGGGAGCGAGAGAGGTGGCCAAAGCCTGTGTGAGGGAAGGGGCCGCACACCCGGAGTTTACTGTGTGCTGAGTCCGTCGTCTCTGTGAACTTAGTTCTTCCTCTTCACAAGAGCCATTTGGGGTAGATCTTAGGGACCTCAGGTTCAGAAAAGTTAAATAGTATATCCAAGGTCTGACTCAGCTAATAAGCCGTGCAAGCTGACTTTAGAAACTGCTTCCAGTTCTTCTTCTTCTTCTTTTTTTTTTTTTTGTTTTTGTTTTTTTCCAGTACCGGGAGCCGAACTCACGACCTCGCGCTTGCCAGGCAGGCGCTGTGCCGCTGAGCTAAATCCCCAGCCCCTTCTTTTTTTTTTTTTTTTTTTGACATCCATTTATTTATTTATTTATTTGGCGCTAGGGATTGAACACAGTGACACCCTACTGCTTTACGTCCCCAGACCGTGTTTTTCCTTTTCCTAAGATAGTATCTTTCTAAGGTGCTGAGTTACCCAGGCTGGGGCTTGAGCTTGTGATCCTGCGCCCGCCTCCCAGAGTGCTGGGACGACAGGTGTGTGTCTGACTGTGAAGCTGCTTTTTAAATAGATAAGAGTGATTGAAATGCTGATGGAGAGAGAGGGGGAGAGAGCAGCTCAGGAGTCTTCCAGGGCTTGTAAGGGAGCCATGAAGGGAGCCATGAAGGGAGCCATGAAAGGAGGGTCCTTTGTAGTAGGACCTCGGCACCAGTGCGTTCTGTGGCTCCTCCAGCACTATCACACGCCCCCCTTCACCTTGAGAAGGGATTCTAGGTCTGGAGAGATGGCCCAGTGGCACCCTGTTGGGGGGTAAAAGTATCCTAATGTCACCCATTCTGCTGGGCTGTGTCTACCTGCTTCAGCTTCAACCTGAACTCTTTTGTTTTGTTTTCCTCTTGTTTTTAAGTAGTAGCATCTGTTTTATTTTTCACTGACCGCTGGAAATAATAGCTTACAGTTATTTGTGTGTATTGTCTGCCAGCGCTTAGGTCATCTCTCTTGCTTTTTTTTTTTTTCTTTTCTTTTTGTTTTTGTTTTTGAATTGACATCGCAGGCCAACCCAGGACACCCAACCCAGGCTGGTCTGGCACTCGAAATCCTCCTGCTTTAGCTTTCAGAGTAGCTGGGATTACAGTCGCACATCACCACCACACCCGGTTAGGTCATCTCATTGAATACTTAGCACCCTGGGTAGGTTGGTATTATTTGCTATTATTAGTGGTGGGGAAGCTGAGGGTTGGATAACTTGTCAAAAGTCAATCAGCTAGGATGGAGTGGAAGTGGTCTGTGAGATTCCAGGGCCCACTTCTGTTCCTGGCTTCGCCTGCTCACCACCAAAGCACTCGAAGAAAACAGGAACAGAGAGACCGATGTTGGTGGACGGTTCTGTCCAGGCCTGGAGGAGTTGTTTCCTGTAGCAAGTTCTACCTGCATGGTCAGTTTCTGTGGCTGTGTGTGTGTGTGTGTGTGCATCCAGCCTGCATCCACCTCCTCACGTTCTTCATGGCGTAACTAAGCCACGTGGATCTGGCTCCCTGCCCTCCTAGTGACACTCAGAAGCTTGGGGCTTGAGTTCTAGCTGTCCCTGTGCTTGGTGGTGGAAGGAGCCCGTCTGTCAGGTGGGCCAGTCGGGTCTGGCGTGTTCTCCCTGTGCATTTGGCTCTGAGGTGATGTGGCTAAGATCTTTGTTTTTAATCATAATATTTCACATCTTTTCTTTCCATGCTGGTCAGTGTGAGCCCACTGGGGGTGGTAGCAAATCTTCCTTTAATTTCTACTGTGATGGATTATTAGTTCACTTAAAATACTGTTTAATCTATACATGTGCCTGGAGGCTTTTAAATATAGAGCACATTTGATTATTGTTGGAAACCAGCTTGGATTCCACAAATGCTCTGTGAGTTAGACTCATGAAGCCATGGACCCTGCGGCTCTGTGGACAGGAACCAGAGTCCAAAACTTCAAAGTGGTGAGGTCTGCAGCCCTAGACCCCGAATTCCCTTATTTATAGGAAATCCATCTATTTTATTTTCTTCTCTAAGAATCAGCTTTTAAAATTTTCCCTAAAATGGGAGGCAGGCAGCACTAGCTGTGACTTCTCAGGCCCTGGCTTGCCTCTTTTCTCTGCCAGCCAGCCTGCTTCCCCTTTCTGCCCCTTCATCTTTTTATTTTATTTTATTTTTTCTGTCTTTTTGAGACAGGGTCTCGCTGTGCAGTTCAGGCTGGCCTTGAGCTCACTTTGTAGCCCAGGCTGGCCTCGAACTCGCAACGATCCTCCTGCCTCAGCCTCCCGAGCGCCGGGATTACAGGCATGTGCCACCACACCCAGCTACTCCTTCATCCTTAGTGTTCCTTCTAGCTTGTCCAGGACTGGTTGCAGGAGCTGCATTTTCAGCAAGACCCTTTTTTCTTTTCTCTCTTCTAGGGAAGGGATCACCACTTTAGGATGCCTGTGAATTCCCATTGAGGAACAACGGGGCCAGGGTGAGTCCTTCATAGCCAGGACTAACGCCTGCGGTTTCAACTCTGCAGGGTTCTCTAACACTAGACAGCCCAGGCCATGCCCACGCAGTGGAGTTTTATCTTATCTTTATATGCCCAGAGCCATGATGAGGGATGAATGAATGTATGTATGCATGGCTGTGTGTTTGTGACATATTGACATTTAATACAGACTGTAAATGCTTGTTCTGCAGAAGGTAACTGAGGAAATTTGGGGATTTGGATATGAAGCTGAGAATAACCAGAAACCTGCCTGTGAACTTTTTTTTTTTTTAGTTTCCTACAGAAGAGAAGTGAGAAAAGAAATAATTGTACTCCAGGGAAATGCATAATTTAGAAGCTGTCTGCATGCATAAGAAAACAGACTCTGTAGCTGCTCTGTAAACGTGGAGAGGCAGCCAGGGTCATTGTTTCCCTTTCTCCCCTGGGTGTTTGTGTAAAAGATGGCCCAGTGCTTCCCTCGCTCCTGCGCTCCTATGGGGGCAGCGAGGCCCTGGCCTTCAGAAGCGTTTGGCCCTGGGGGAGCACCCTGCTCACTTTCCCTCACCTTCCTGGAAAGCCTCCTTCCTGACAGGGGAACAGAGCATGGAAAGGTTGAGGGTATTTCAGGAAACCCCAGCGGGGGTGCCTGGCTCTTTCTACCACCTGTAACCCTTCAGCATCCCATAGCTTTGGTTACCATGGGCCGTTGGCCCATCCTCAGCCCCTGCCTCCATCTGAGGGACGTTCAGGGGGTCTGGTCCAAGGGTTCACGCATGTATTTCCTGCCCTGTGTCCTATGCGCTCTAAGGCAAAGCTGAGGGAGTCTGTCATTTCTCCTCTTCATGTCCTTCACGCATTTCTATAATGTTCAGTTTAACTTGATTTCACATCTTTAAAGATAGCAGGGGAAGACCGAGCAGGGATGACTTTATAGGTCTGAATCCCCAGAGCACCTCACCTATAGTTGGTCACCTTGGCTGCGGAAGGAACATATTCTCCTCATGGGGTAAGGCTTAGTGACCACTGTTGTCTTTGAGCCCAGGACTTGGCAGTTGTGTTGCCACACTCCAGAGTCTCAGGAGTATGAGGCGGGGGCCAGGAGGTGAGCAGCTTCTCTTTGATAAATCTGTTGAGGTGATGTGGGTTTGAGGGGTGGTTATTGGATTTTTTTGTTTGTTTTGAGACAGGGTCTCTGCAATCTAGGCTGGTCTTAAACTTGCAGCAGTCCTCCTGCCTCAGCCTCCCGGGTGCTGGGATTACAGGTATATGGCACCACACTTGGCCTGTTTAATTGATGGGGATTTAATTGAGCTCTTTAGACCTGAGAGTTTTTGTTGGCTGGACTAAATGTGTTTTTTCAGTGCTGAGATTTGAACCTTGGCCTCATGCAAGGGTTCTACCACTGAGCCACACCACTCACCATAAGCAGGTTCCTTTTGGAAGAGTTGATTTCAGTGAGGTTTAGAGGAGAGGGAAGACTGGTTTGCAGGCTTTCTCTTAAATGCACAGATGGCTGGGTCCCAGACACAATGCAGCGAGGGAGATCTGATTTTGTTTTTCTTCCCTGTCTCTAAATAATTTTATCTTCAAAGCATGACGCAGGTGTTAATTAACACTCAAGGCTCTCCTGGGAGGTAGGCAAGTGGGAACATCACCCCCATTAGTGGAGCCCAGGGAATAGATGGGCGCCAGGGCCCCGGCTTAGGTGAGCCCGCGAGGAGCAGCGCCTCGGGCCCCTGCCCTCTTGCTCACTGGGTCGCCCTGGGAGCTGCCCCACGATCTTAGCGTCCCTGGGCCCCCTAGAAGAAGAGAGCTGAGGAGGGGCTGGAGGTGTTTGGTACTGTGGGACATGGGTGGGACACTTGAGGGTTAGGGAGAAATTCTGGGAAAGTGCACTCTCCTTGTGATTGTCCGTTGTCAGAGGCTGTGAATATACCAGCAATTTTATTCATTTACTGACCTTTCTCAAAAAGCAAGCTGGGCATCAGGTTCTGAACAAGGCATTGCAAAGGGAATCGCTTCTCCCAAGCAACGGAGAAGTCGACCCTTTGGGTCCGGGGCTCAGTTCCGAGGCAAGGCGGTGCGGGTTAGCCGGCTGCGCAGGCAGGTGGCGGCTGCAAGAGCAGGGCTGCCCCGGCATCTGGAAATGGTAAGAGCCCACGTGTGACTGTTGGGCCCTGAGCTGTCTCCAGCAGCTGCGTGTGGCATAGGTGTCCTCAGAGGCCTTTCCTTGGGGCTGTGCAGAGCTGTCTTCAGTTCTGGCCGTCGCCAGGGGAAGGGGGCGGTACTGGTTTGCTAGGTTCCTGGGTAGCTCCCGGAAGTGCTGAGCTGATACCGAATCTCCAATCTTAGAAAAGCAGTAAGACTGGAGAGATTTCCATTACATCCATTGGGCGGCGTGGGCCCAGTAAGAAACAGACGAAAGGGGACCATTTTATCCTGGCTGTGTTGTGCCTCTGGGTGACACTTGGACTCTGCTTGTTTTAGAGGAAGACTTGCTCCATTCGCTAATGCTGTCTCCCTTGCCTTGGCATTGCAGGCTGCTGAGAACCAGCCCGAGACCTCTGCTTGAGGGTCCTTGCTCTGAAGACGTTACCAGTGTGTGGAGCCTGCCCCACACCACCCCCTGCCAAACCACGGCCTTTACCTGTGTCTTCCGGTGTTTCCCGTGCGACCCGTCCTGTGGGAGGGCCTCGTGGGCGGCCCCAGAGTTCTCTCCACGATCAGCGGCGCCAATGGTGAAGATGACAAGATCCAAGACTTTCCAGGCATATCTGCCCTCCTGCCACCGGACCTACAGCTGCATTCACTGCAGGGCTCACCTGGCCAATCACGATGAACTAATTTCCAAGGTACATGCTCAGTGCAGACCTTTCCTGCCAACCCCCGGGGAGGGCACTTCTGGCTGTGGAGGTTGCAGAGGTTACGAGCTCTCTTGAGACCAGGATACTGTTCCCACCTCATGTACAGGGACGGCTGGCCTGCGTGCCTGTCTCGCTTAACTGAGAAACAACCAGGAGCTGTAGGACCAGGGTTGTAGTTTACTTTTTTGTCTTGGAAATGAGAGACCATCCTTGTTGCAAGGATGGCAGCTTGCAGGCCAGAGAAAGGAGGGGCTAAGGAATGATTGGAGCCTTGTGCTCGGCTTGCTTGGTTTAGGTTGGCAGGGCCGGGGATATAGCTTGGTGGCATAAATGCCTGCCTGGCAAGTGCAAGGTTCTGAGTTCGATTCCCGGTACCCAAATAAAACGCCTGCCTGCTTTAGGTTGGCAGATGAATTCTGTGCAGAGGGCTTTCTGTTTGGACAGTGAATTTGAAGAGCAGTGGGGTCTTGTAGAGGGTTCACTGTTGTTTTGGTTTTGCACCTGGGGATTGAATCCAGGGCCTTCCCTGTGCTAGGCAAGGGCTCTATCACTGAGCGACACACTTAGCCCCGTTTTAGAGGGTTTCTTAGCTAAAGCCAGAGATCCTTTGGCAAGCCTCAGGGAGAGCTGTGAGGCCAGAGCATTACCAAAATGAATGGCCTTTGGAGAGGAACAGAAGTGGCCTTTTGAGGAACTGACCCACTGGCCTGCAGAGCCCTTTAGGGCTTTTCCATGCAGTAATATGGAATGACATTTGGTTATGATCAGAGCAGCCCTGTTTCTTCCTTTAGGAACCTCAGGAACTGCTTATAAAGTTGAGGCTGGGGGTCACTAAGAAATAAACAAACCCAAGACTTCAGTTGTGCGGTCTAGGAACTGGATACTGTAAGCTTCATTCTCAGGGGAGCTTCCTCCCTCCCGGCCCTAGATTCCCAGGGGAGGAGAAACTGGTTTTACTGGACTGAATGACAAAGAGAAAAAGATCACGGGAGACTTTTCCCTTAAACAGCATCTTTCTTTCATGCCATTAAGGGAAAAACAAACTTTTATGCAGACCCAGGCTAAGTTGTTGTTGTTTTTTTTTTTTTTTTTTTTTTAAAAAAAGGTGTTCCTGACCTATTTACAAGAAGTGTTGGAAAAGGTGCTTTGCTTTCTTTGCCTCTGGTTTGGTAGCCTGGGCCAGAGAGGGAGGAGGGCTGCAGGCACCAGGTGTAGAACATTCCTGTCCAGCGGGCCGAATGGACGCAGGAAGTCTGTGGCAGCAGGGACTTTTCAGCCAAGCCTGGGGACTGAATCCCTCATTTCAGGCCTGTTCGTTCCAGGGTGCAGAGTCCTCTGCTATCTAGAGCCCTCGAATTCCTGGCCGGACTTTGCCTCTGCCCCACTTTCCCTTCTCTGCTGCTCTCCTTCATGCTATTTCTGTTTCAGTCGGCTTGGCTCCTTTATCAGCTGATCCATCTTGTCTTAGATTCCCGTTCAATTTTGGGGGAACCTCTTGTCTGGAAATTTGGATAGGGAGGCTGGTCAGAGACAAGACCAGCCAGTTCTCTGGGCATTGGAAGGAAGCCTGTAACCTTGGAGGGAAATTGTGAGTTTTCCCTTTTGCGGGGTTGGACATCTCCAAAGAAAGTGTTTGCCCATATGTAAAGGGGAAACCAAAACATCTTTTTAACACAAGGAAGACAAGGTATGCATCATAAAAAAGTGAGGTGCCAATGACGTGTGTTTCAGCCCCTTCTGTACACTACAAACTGCTGCTTGACACGACAAGGCCGTCTCACTTAACTCTCCTAAGAATTCTTTTTTTTTTTTTTTTGGTTTTTCTCCGGTACCAGGAACTGAACTCACGACCTTGCGCTTGCCAGGCAGGTGCTTTGCCGCTGAGCTAAATCCCCAGCCCCTCTCCTAAGAATTCTTTAAGGTAGGAGTTAGGCATGTCTTACACCGATGGAGAAGCTGAGGCTCATAAAGAGTTGTCCAGAATTTCAAATTAGCAAAGAGCATTTTTGCTTGGAGCAGGTATTCAGAGCAGGATTTCTGGAAGAGGCGGTTACTTGAGCTGGTCCCCGTGAGGTGGGTAGAAGTGGAGCATATAGAGATGGTCACAGCCTTCAAAGTCTGTCGCATCTGTCTGGCTGGGTGTGCAGGGCTTTGACATCTTGCAGGGCCTGGTTTCTGAGCTGGGACTCCTGCCGCTTCCTCACTCTGTGTCAGCCACTCCGAATCAAGCACGATTCTCTGAATATGCGGCTAAGGGCATCTCGGGCCTGTGGGCCTCTGCCAGGAGTGCGCCCCCACCCTTCCTATCCTTGGGCCACGTCTCCAGATCCGAACCTCACTGTGGCAAGAGCTCAGTCAGTGATCAGATAAAGGGACAGATGGAGCTGGAGCTTCTTGCCCCAGCAATGAGCGAGAAGACAAGTCGCGAGCAAAAAAGGCTTCATTAGCCTCGTGTTCTGCTTTCTGCCCCCGTTGGGGCAGAAAGGCTCATTCACAAGCCCAGGCCAAAGTCAGCACAGGCTTTGGTTTCATTGGCTGCAGCCGGTGCACAGATGGGGTGCATTAGAGCTTGATGATTTAAGGAGCCGGGTGAAATGCCCGGCTGTGGGGAAGGAGTGAGGGAGCTGTGGCGAGTGTCGTACAAAGATTCCTTTATTTTGCTCCGCAGCCGCCCCCGGCATACATAATCTATAGATTCTTATGCAGGTCCGTTAATGGAAAGATCATCACCCCAGCCCCCTCCTTGGAAAATGGGCCTTTCTTTTCATTTTTTTCCTCTTTTCCATTTAAGAAAGTTCAAGGAGAGAATGTCCCTCCTGTTCTCCCCTCTTGACTTAATCTCCTTGGGTTTCAGAATCTGCCCAGTGGGAGCAGGAGCTGGGAAACAGATAGAGAGCTGGCAGCAGTGCAGTTAAAGGACACTCTGTAACCTGTAACTGGGGCCTTTGGTCTGAAAGCTTGACAGTTGTTGGGCGGGGGCAGGGGGAGAGACCTGTTTGCCTTCATTGTGGAGAAGAGGACGCAAGGGTCCAGGGAACTCCTGCCCTAGTGTGTGGCCGGCAGAGGCCTGGGAGGAGCCCGGGACTGCGGGCCTCCCTGGCAGTGTGGCTGAGCCTGCGTGGAAATGTGCAGTGCAGTCTGAAACAATCGAGGTCTATATTTGTAGGGTGGTGGAAAGAATTCTGCACTAGGCCTCCTCCCTTCCCAGCTGGCTTCCCATCCCAGAGGCCTCGTTGCCTGCTCTCTAGGCAGTCAGCTCTCCAGCCTCTGAGTCTGTTTCTCCCTCCTCAAGTGGGCAGAATACCATTTGCTGTGTTCAGTGTTGTCTCGTACACTCAGGCTGCTAGGGCAAGTGGTCGTAGCGTTGGTGGCTTGTGAGCAGCGGACATTGAGTTTTCATAGTTCTGGAGGCGGAAAGCCCAAGAGGAAGATGTTGGCAGATTCAGTGTCGGGTGTGGGGCCACCTTCTGGTTCACAGATGGTTTCTTCTTGCCGTGGCTTTGTGTGGTGGAAGGAGCTGAGGGCTTTCTCGCTGGCTTCCTTGTAAGAACGCTAACCCCACTCACAAGGGCTTTTTACCTTCATGACCTAATAACCTCCCAAAGGCCCCATGTCCTGATACCATCATTTTGGGACCTGGGATTTGTTTTTGTTTTGCTTCGCTTTTGGCTTTTTTGAGACAAGGTCACTATGTAGCCCACGCTAGCCTTGATTTTGAGGCAGTCCTCCTGCCTCAGCCTCCCTAGTGCTAGGATTGCAGGTGTGTGCCACTGCGCCTGGCTGGAAGTTGAGATTTCAAAGTGAATTTTTTGGGGGAGCAACAGGACACACATTTGGAATGCAACAGATGGCTAGCACTTAGTGTGCGCTTGCCCTGTGCCAGCCCTGTCACAGCCCCGTGCGGCGGCACGCCTCACTGGGAAAGGGCGCAGGGTTACCTCACTGGGTTGTTGTCAGGCTCAGATGAGATCATGGATGTGTGGGTGGTTTGCAAATTAAAAGGTTTATGCAAATATGAAGTAATTTGCTTCTCTTGGTTTTACTGTCAAAAAAAAAAAAAGTGGAAGGAAGGGAATACGTTGGAGGGGGGATTGCCCGCGCTGCAGGCCAAGATAGCTTTGCGTTAGATTTGGAGCAGAGGAGTTGGATGAGGCAGGGGCACTAGAGAGCTAAGCACATAAGGCTGGCATGTGGAGGTGAGTAGCAGAGCTCTCGCCTAGCATGCGCAAGGCCCTGGGTTCAGTTCCCAACACGGGAAACGCACACACGAGCACACAGAAGTTTATTGTGTCTGTAGAGGGAGAAAGGTAGCAGCCTCTCCTCTGTAGGAGTTGGGGGAAGCTTTGAATTGATCATGGAACTATCTGGGGAATGTGCTGAGGCGTCCTGCAGTTTCTGTCTTAGGGGGTGTTATGGTCTAAGCGCTGGAGTGTTTGCATGCAGAAATAGTTTGAGTTGGCACGAGGAATTGCTCACACTGTTGTTTCTTTCTTTATGGTGCCAGCCCCAGTATAAAAATATGCTTTGATCCAACTGAAGCTATTATTATTTTATAACCAGTTAGCTGCCTTGTGTGAGAATAATCTAAATCAGCGGCACCAGCTCGTACGGAACCCTGGGTCCCAGTCAAGCGTTGTCTGTGGTCCTTCGTCTGTGGTCCTTCTTGCCGCCAACCCCGCAGAGTTGCGTAGTCATTTGGGAGTGGCGCATGAATTAAGTCTGTCACAGACTCTCTCTGGGGACTTGTGACTTCATTCCAAGGCACAGGTGGCCCTGTGCTCTTGGTCCTTGAGGAAAGGCGTCATCGGAGGCTGTAGATTGGCCGTCCGGGGCAAGAGGAAGGAAGAAATGTTCTGCTTATCCTCCAGTACTATTTGTGGTTGTTATGTCAGCTTATCTTCTGAAACAAGTGCAGCACTCCCAGAACTGCCGATCATCTGGTGCCAGCTCCTCTTCAGGAGCAAACAGTGACAGCCGGAGGCCCCTCAGCCGCAGGGCGGGCTCTGTCCTCCCAGCCCTCAGCGTTCTGTGTGCGGAACCCTGGGCCGTGCTTCTGCTCTTGGGAACCTAGGAGGCGGGTTATATTCCTTCCCTGTTGGCCTCCACTGCACTCACAGTGGTGACTTTGTGTCTTCCTCTGCCTGGGGATTAGATGCTGCGCTGCTTTGTGAAAAGAAGCAGAGGGTGAGATGCAGAAAGCCTACCCTGCCTCAGCTTCCCACCACTGTCTGAACCCTATGTCCTGTGCAGTGATTTTCCCCATGTAGTGGACATGGCGGATCGGCTGGTGTGGAAGTACAGAGGCCTGTGTCCCAACCTGTTCTCTCCTGTCAGGGCAGGTTTCTTTCTTCTTCCTTTTCTTTCCTCTCCTTTTAGGTTTTTTGAGACATGGTCTCACCGTAGCCCAGGCTGGTTTTGAACTCTTGCCTCATCCTCCTGAGTGCTGGGATTAAAGGTGTACACCGCCACCATGACTAGATTTGCTCTTGTTTTTTTTTTTAGTACTGGGACTTAAACCCAGGGCCTCATGCATACTAGAAAAAGGCATTACCATTGAGCTGTGTCCCCAGCCCTTCACTATTTTATTTTGAGACAGAGTCTTTCTTAGCCAATTTGACTTTATAAAGAGAATTACTTTTTCTAACCTAAGAGTACTTCTTTCCCTTCAGTGTTTGACCTGCGGAAGCCCTTTCCCCTGCTCACAAAGTGTCAGCCCCTGTGCAGCTCTCTAGAGCGGTCTGTCACCCCAGAAGGGGTGACAGGTGAATCAGGAAACCTTTGAACTAAGGGATGTGGGTAGATGACAGCATTGGAACTTGTACATATACGCCTTACGGTGTCTTCCACAGAGACAGAAATTGAAGCAGTTTAGGTTGAGATGAACCATAAGTTAGGCTGGGATAATTTGGGTAGCGTAGACTACCCAAATTTACACTGGGGTCTGTTTGGTATATATGGGCGATGGCAGTGGGGACCATGCTTGTATTTGCTCTTTTACCTCGTCCCTTCCATTCCACATTGCACAAATACTAAATATATGTAACCCTCTGTATGTGTATGGCACCATGCTTGGTATTAGTGTTACCTTCAAAGGGCTCATCCTCAGGAACTGTTATTTTATTCTGTAAGTCATCCATCAATTTGTGCTGTACCTTATGTTTCTCTTAAAGCAGACTTCATTAGCTGTGCTACTTGCCTGTCTCTCATTAGCCTGTGAACTATATTTTTTATTTCTTTTTTTGTCTTTTTGAGACAGGGTCTCGCTATGCAGTTCAGGCTGGCCTTGAGCTCACTTTGTAGCCCAGGGTGGTCTTGAACTCAAAGCGATCCTCCTGCCTCAGCCTCCTGAGTGCTGGGATTACAGGCGTGTGCTGCCATGCCCTGGTGCCTGTGAACTACTTGAAGAGACAGTTGAGACCTCATTTTTGTGTCTCTAACCCAGCACAGTTCTTTTTTTTTTTTTTGGTTTTTCTCCGGTACTGGGAACCGAACTCATGATGTTGCGCTTGCCAGGCAGGCGCTTTGCTGCTGAGCTAAATCCCCAGCCCCCCCAGCACAGTTCTTAAAGACTGGAAAATCCTCAGTGACTGTTTAAATGAATGACTCAGTGCTAGAAGACAGATTCCTTGCTGGGTGTACTGGCATGCGCCTGCAGTCCTAGCCACTTGGGGAGGCTGAGGCAGGAAGATCTGAAGTCCCAGAAGAGCCTGGGTGAGTTAGTAAGACCTTGTCTCAAAATAAAATATAAAGTGTTAGGAATGTAGCTCAGCAGTCTCTGGGTCCTGGGGTCCGTGGACTGGCTTCAGGGGATCCCTGAGCTGTATGTGTGATTGTATGTGCACACATATTTTTCTAAGGAGGCTTCCATAGTTTGTGTCACTTTCTCAAAGTTGTTGGTTAAAACAAGAAACGAGCCAACCCTTTAGAACCATCCGTGTAGAAAATGAGGTTCTGGGAAGATTGCAAGGAGTGGCATTGAGTTGTGCCTAGAAGCCTGAGCCCCAGCAGGTGGACGTGTGCAGGGAGCCGCTGGTGTGGCAGCATCGTGAATAAAGAGACGGGCAGGGAGTGTGCAGGGAATAGCCATTGTGTGGGGCTAGATATTGAGGAGCGGTGTGAAAACTGACCAGAAAGAGCAGCTCGAGCCAGACTGTTAGAAGCTCAGATTCATCCTGACTTGCGCTTTGGCGCGGCCCAGGACTTCTGAGCAGATGCCGACATGACCGGCTAGTGGTGAATGTCGCTGTGGTGTGGCAGAACAGCTGCGGAGGAATACAGAAAGGGCACAACTTGAGTGCGTCCAGTGCTGTGGTCTGAGTGTGTTCCAGGCACATGGCAGTCATTCCCTAAGTATTTGCTGACCACTGTTTGGCAGACAGAAAGTCTCTGGTTTGCGGGCTGGGTAACGTGAATTGAGTACTCTTAGATGGGAGGCAAACCTGTCCCACAGTCCTGTTTGGTCCCTGTGAAAATTAACGATGTGTGCACGCATAGAGCTGCTCGCTGATTTATTATCAAAGGAACTGCCAGGGACCAAGTCTGGTGATTTTCTTTCCCACCTGCAGACTGCATGCACCCGGAGCAAGAATCAGTCCAGATAAGGTCCTCTTCTAGGGGGTTACTTTAAATACCAAAAGGAAATGTTGACTTGAGCAATGAGGCATACCCTGAAAATTAACTCGGTGGTTTACAGATGCCTGTAAGGTTTGAATCATAAGATTGGCTTGTGCATTAGCATTTGGGTACTTAGTAAGGACACAGGTGAGCACAGCCTGTGGTCCTCCTCAGAATCCAGACACTTTTTCACCAGAACGTTCACCCTGTGAGCCAAAAGGGAGGTGCAGGACCGACCCCTCCCCAGTGGTTTCGTTTGCACACCCTACGCTCCCTGTGGCCTCTGGAATGATAAAAACTGCTTCACTGCTACTGGTTCGGCTGCTGTGTTTCGGGCCTGACCAGAACCCACTATTATGCACTATTGTTCAGTGCTGTACTATTTCTTATGCGTTAAACACCGTGAGCTACCATGCCCGGTGTCACTTACTTTATAACTTTCCTCCAAGACAGGGATTAAGTGACTTGTCAAAGGCCGAGTTGCCAAGAAGCTGGACGGGCTGAGATCTGGATCTGTCCGTGCCCTTTATAACGCAGCTTGACAGTGTGGCCAGCATAGCTCCATTGAGCCTCAGCTATTTTCATGGTTTCTCCCATGAAAGTATTACTGAGGGTAAATCCTATGCTTTCCTCTTCCCTACCTGGAGAATCCTCTTTTCTTTCTACCTAATTCCCACCTCTCCTCGAGGACCAGCTCCAGTATTTTGTAGGTGGAAGTCTTCCTCCTGTAGGATTCCCTCCCTCCACTGAAGGTCTGTAGAACTCACGGCTGCTTGTTCTTTTGGCAGTTAATAAGGACTGGCTTATAGCGAAGCCTGTGTTGTTGTGGTTGCATTCACATTTTATGTGTAATTATCTTATTTCCTAACAAGATTCTAAATGTCCTGGAGTCATAGACTCTCAGAACTTTAGAGCTGGAGCCGCCTTTCTTTGAACCTGGGTTTTCTGGCTCAGCTCCTTGTTTTTACAGACCAGGAATCTAAGGCCCAAAGAAAACTGGGGAAGCTCTTGATTTTACGCTTTGCCACCTCCTCCCACCACACACGCACCTGCACACACAAGCACGCACACACTGCCTTGAGTGTAATAGGCCCTTGCGTTACGAGAGGCCCTGGGAGACGGCTAGATGGCTGGCAGCTGGGGGAATGAAAGTGTCAAGCTTTGTGATCTTGCAAGACTGTTCACCTCTCTGGCTCTTTTTCTCCATCTGTCCATCCATCGGTATGAGAGCAGCAGAGTCCTTTGAAGTTCCTTCTGTCGTCTCCATCTTCTGATTCTAATTGAACGAAGTGGCACAAGATGATCCGAGGCCACACAACTTGCTGGTCTGAGCCAGACTGGCTGTGTTCAGAAACTGTGGCTTTTTCACTCAATAGCTGTGCACTTTAACCAACTCGCCTCTCCGTGTTCTGGCAAAGTAGGAACAATACTAATACTACATATATGGTGGGATTTTTTTGGAAATGAAATGAAGCGACCAATGCAAAGTACTTCTAGTGCATAACACACAGTAAGTGTCTGGGAAACATTAGTAGCTGTTGTTAGTTTGTGAATATTCAGGAAGTGAAGCCCCATGGAAAGTGGCCCTGCAGTATAACCAGGGCCCGGCACCCTGGTCTGTTTGTCTATTGCCCCCCTCCCCTTTTTTGAGCGGCTTAGCTATTGCATTTGCCATACGATTGCTGTCAGTGAGCTCCAGGGGCCTCTGTAATCATGAGTCTCTTGTTGCTTATAATTCCAAGGGGACCGGCGGGTCTCCAGAGGTAATTAAGTAACGTCAGCAGTACCTTCCCCGGCAGCTCTGCAGCCTTACCTGCGGGCAGCAGCGAGGCCTCTCTAGAATTTAAATGGAAAATTCTGCCCCTTCCCTTCTAATCTGTCAGGTGGTTATTTTGCCTCTGACCCACATGCCAGCCAGTTACAAAGACCTTGATCTCCTGACAGCAGCGGCCCAGGCAGCTGGGAGAGGGCTCCCTGGCCTGGTCGCCCAGCGTGGCTGAGAACTCCTCCGTTTCCTTCGCTCTGTGAGGCTTCTGGGCGGGAGTGGGGTGGGCTTCTCTTTAAAGGAGCCACTCTCTTCATGTTATGAAAAGCGAACTAAAAGAGAATCTCTGATGCCTCTGTTCCCAAAGCCCTCAGCAAAGCTTCAGAGGGGACGGTTTGACCTGGTGACCCAGAGCATTGTCTCTGGGGTCAGGACTGCCAAGCTCGCTGTGCCCCCTCCTCTCCCTGGCCTATGGCTGGTGGCTGGACAATGACTCAGAGGAGGAGGAGGGGGAGGAGAGGAAGAGAGGAGGAGATGGCTCCGGCAGCTGCTGCTAAAAACAACAGCAACGTCTAAGCCCGTAAACTCCCTCCCTTCCACCCCACAGTGGTGTCCGGAGGGTGAGCAGGTGGCTCTGGCGCTTCCCCACCCCCGCCCGTCCTGCCCTGCTGCCTTTGGGTCTTTGAAGGGGCAACTTACGGTCCTAAAAGGGAAAATGATCTATCTTTGGGGACCCAGGAGGTTGGGGTTGGCCCCACCAAGAGCATTCCTTGTCGCCTCAGTTTCCCAGCAGACAGATGCGGGGGGACAGAAACAAAAGAGCCCCTGGTCAACCCTATCATGTGTTCTACCTTTGGTGAGCTCCTCCCTCGGCAGCTGTTAGATGTAGGAGATACAGCAGCAGATGGGTAGAACCTTATTCTCACTTAGCCTGTACTCAGGACCCTTGGTTAGCAGAAGGCCCAACGGCCAAAGGACCAACCAAGGGCAAGGGCAGTAGAAACGGGGGCCTCTGTGGTCCCGAGGGCTGTCCAGGGCAGCTGAGAAAAGCCTTTCCATGTCGCTTTGCATTCACATTGCCCGCTTTTCCTGAGGTACCCAAATGTGCACAACTTGCTCCCTGACTGCCCCCGGCCCGCCCTGCAGTGTGAGCCTGGCCTAGGGAAACTGCGGTGTTCTCCCAGACATCTTCGGAAGAACGCCTGCGTTCCTGCGACCAGGCCTCGCTGCTGCGTGGTGCCTGTCGGGCTTACCCTTTGGAGTCTAACAGCTGCCCGTCTTTGCCTGCAGTTGGCCTCTTGCCTTTGAATGGAAAACGTTCCACGTGGCAGGTAGGGTCGCCCCAGACACATGTACCCAGGAAACCCGAGGAGGAACCGAGTGAAAGCAGACTTCACGGAGTTCCTTTAAGCCTGAAGTCCCCATATTTCTTGATCCTCCCCTCAGCAAGAGAAACAAGGAAAGCAAAATATATCTGTGGGGAGGAAGACTCCTCCCTGTCTGTCTCCTATAAAAACAACAGGCCAGCCTGGCCTGGGCACTGTGAATGTAGGTGCTGGGTAAGTACACGAGGAAGGAGGAAAGCCGATAAGATAAGGGCTGACACATCTAGGTCACCAGGCTGCTGCTGGCCACCTGTGTGCCTGGTCACCTTGAAACTGACAGGAGGAAGGATGGACTTTGGTTCAGGGCCCAGACTGGCTGCCTTCCCATGCCTTTGTTTATTTATTCAGTAAACATTTATTGAGCACCATTACGTACCAGGCCATGTGCTAGAGGTTTCAGACCCCTATGTATCTCTGACAGGCAAAAATCTCCCCCCTGGGTCCTAGGCCTGTAACCAGTGCTATAAAAAGAAATGATTTCATTCAAAAGCTACTTGGTCCACTAACTTCCAGAGTAAGGGCAGCCAGTCTCATGGTAGGAAGGAGGGGCTGTTTGGAGTCTTGATTCCTGGTTCTTTGGGCCTGATCCAAGGGTTGGCAAGACTTTTTCTGTGAAGGCCAAATAAGAAATATTTTAGGCTTTGCTGGGCATATAGTCTCAACTGCAAAACTCTGCAGACATAGAGAGCAGATACACAAATAAGCACTGCTGTTTGCAAAACAGATGTGAGAGGCCCAATTAGGCCCTGGGCTTACAAGTCCTACTAACTCTTGGCTAGGTGATTGAAAGGACTGTGGGAAGGGGGTTTTGGAGAAATGCGTTTGTGTATTTTCGAAAGGAATCTCAAATCAGCTCCGTGGCTACCTTTGGCATGATTACTGTAGGGGCTGAGGCACTGCGCTAATTGACGAGGTGTAATTGGCACTCTGGTGTCAATTAGCTGTTCAGAGAATTCCATGTCACAGGCTGGACTTGGGCCTCAGCCATTCAGCACCCAAGGGTTCCCACCCTAGGTTCCGGGGTGACCCAACCAACACACATAGTTTCCTACAGTGTCATCTCTAATGGGAAAACAGTGGAAGCCCTGCCGGCGGAGTCAGTGGCACCATCAGCAGAGTCCTAGATGAGGGATCCAGCCACCTTTGCTCCAAGCCTGACTAACTACATTCTCAGTGTGGTGCTGGGCAAGTCACTTAATCCCTCCGATCACGAAGCATATGCAGAGTACGACTGTGTGAGGCACTGTGGGGACGCATGGGTGGGCGCAGAAATATTCTTGGCCTTCCGGAGGTTTTGAAGGCCAACAATAAGCAGAGCGGCCGCAATTACAGAATGTGGGGAAAAACGCAAGCTTTGCGCTGGTGATTGATCAGGATGCTGTGGGGCAAAGAGCAGGACAGGACACATGGCCACTCAGTGAACAAGAGTGGAGTTCACTCTGAGTAGGGACAAAAACGAGCAAGCACGGGGAACCACAGGTGACACAGGTGGAGAAGGCACGTTTCAGGGAAGCAGGAGGCAAGCATGGTGGACCATACAGAAGTACAGAAGGCCAAACTCAGGAGCTGAAACTCAGTTCCACGTGCTAAGGGGAGCCACTAAAAGGTTTTGTTTTGTTCCGTTTTGTCCTGAGACAGGGTTTCACTATGTAGTTCAGGCTGACCTTGAACTTGCTTTGTAGCCCAGGCTGGCCTCAAACTTACAGTGGTCTTCCTGCTTCAGCCTTCCTAGTCCTGGGATTACAGGCATTCATAACCATATCCAGCCACTAAATATTTAATTTAATTTAATTTAATTTATTTATTTTTGTCTTTTTGAGACAGGGTCTTGCTATGCAGTTCAGGTGGCCTTGAGCCCTATTTATAGCCCAGGTTGGTCTCGAATTTGCAACAATCCTCCTGCCTCAGCCTCCTGAGTTCTGGGATTACAGGTGCCTACCACCACACCCAGCTCACTAAAAGATTTTTATTGAGAGTGGAGGGATTTGACTGAGATTGGATGAGAAAATAACATGGCCTATTTTGGAAAATTGGCTTCTGCCTAGCTTCTGAAAACCATATATCTTTGAGCTTTGTGTGACTGCAAATGTTGATATCATGTAGCATTTAATAAGCATCAATAATGTACTGTGCTGTTTGTAATTAATAAGCACACTCAGTCCCTCCCTGGTGGTGCTTTCAGCTAAATGGCAAACAGGTAAATCATTGGCAAACTGCAAGCAGCCAGAACTTCAAGAGCAGGTTGTAAGCTACTGAGGCCTGCAGGATTGCAGGCACTTGGCCTCACCTGCCTTTCCTGCTGCTTCTTGAGCATGGCTCTGCGAATGATTGAAAGCTGGCACTTGCAGTCCCACACCTAAATTTTTTTCCTTTCCTTTCCTTTCCTTTTATTTTATTTATTTTTGCCTTCTTTTTGAGACATTGTCTTACTATGCACTCCAGGCTGGCCTTGAGCTCACTTTGTAACCCAGGCAAGTCTCGAACTTACAATAATCGTCCTGCTTCGGCCTCCTGAGTGCTGGCTTACAGGTGTGTACCACCATGCCCAGCTCTCCTTTCATTTTAAAAGAAGAAGTGAGTTGTAGAGTTCAGATGGTTTGGATCCAGCCATGAGGTTTGGGATAGGGGCACAAGAAGGGGGAAAAGAAGTGGTTTCTGTAGCATTCAGGTAGTTTAGGGACTGTTAGAGAGGAGTTGAAATTGGCATCAGATAATGGGGATTCCTGGGTGTCAACTCCCAAATCTAACAGCACATCAGGCCTGCAGCTCTGTAGGCTGTACCCCCAGAGAGTCCTATTCTGTACGTCTGAGTGCGAGTGATGGGGAGTCAGGGCTGTCTGGCCAAGAGGATCAGGTCGCCCAGGACACCAGGCTAAGGGGGCACTCACTCTCGCGGGACGAGTGCAGAGTCCATGCCTCAGATGAGCCCCTCTTTAAATTTTATGTTCTAGCTTTCAAGCTTGCCTCCCCTGGCCCTAGCCCTACTGCAGAATATGTATA
>NW_004955451.1:3580136-3668509 GCF_000276665.1 Chinchilla lanigera | reverse complement strand
GGACAGGGTCTCAGTATGTAGTTCAGGCTGGCCTTGAGCTCACTTTGTGGCCCAGGCTGGTCTTGAACTCGCAGCGATCCTCCTGCCTCAGCCTCCTGAGTGCTGGGATTACAGGCGTGCGCCACCACGCCCGGCTGGAATTTATATTTTTAACAAGCGCTGCGCTTTCCCCCCATCCTCGTGCAGCTAGTGCTCATCCTTGGGAGCTGCTACTCCAGGCCCAGTGTTTGTGGTACTCAGGAGATGCCCACTTCTGCTGTCCCCACCGTCCACTGTCCGCCACCAAGCGCTTCCCTTTCTGCTCATCACTTACTCCCTAGAGGCCCAGAAGGGTGATTTGACATTTGTTTCAAAATAGAAACAGCTCTTTGGAGGCCTTCTGTGAGTAATGATGACAGCAGTGACCATTTCGCTGTGTCCTAAATGCCAGGCAGGCACTGTGGTAGACACCTTTCATGAGTCACATCTTTTATCTCATAACAACCCAGAGAGGGAGAGAGAAAGAAAGGTGTTACTGTTGCTCTCACTGCAGACTAGGATTAGGTAGAGTTGATCAGAGGGACCCAGGGAGTAAATGGTCGAGTCAGACCTGGATGGAACTGGAGCCTGACCTAATGCCCGCGCCCCCAGTGCTCCGCCCCACAGCCTCTGTTGCGCTCTGATTAGGTGAGGACCGCAGGGTCTGGTCTCAGCCCTCCCCAGGCCGTCTGCCTGGCTCTGAAATCTCCCAGACTGAACATGGTGCCCAAGGTTTCTTCTGGGTTTTTGTTTGTTTTTAATAGGGTTTTCCGGCCCAGAGAGCCACAGCACCCAGAGGGAGGGGTGGAGGGAGAGCACAGGTGATCCTCCACAGGGCCAGGGGCAGACTGTTTGCAGTGAACTCCCTTCTCTCCTGAAACCAGGCAAGAAGGAGGAACTCAGGAGTCAGCAGGGCTCAGAAGCCCTAATTAGTTCGTGGTCCAACTGGGTCAGGGGGAGTGACCTGTGCAGTGGTTTTTTTTCTCTTCAGGGCCACACATGCCTCAGCTCACTAGAGCACGGTGGGGAGGGATCCCCCCCAGCCAATGGAGTTAGCGCTCCCATGCAGTGCATGGCGGCCTGTACAGTCCCTTCTGCCTGGCGCTTTGGCCGGCGCAGGTTGGTGTTAAGTTGCCCCAAATACCCAGGCTCCTATTTCACATCCTTAGGCTGAGATCCCACAGCCAAGGTGCCCTTTCCGCTTAGCTTTCCCACACTGGCTGCTTGCTGACAGATAAGCTCCTCAGAGGAGGGAAGTGGGAAGGTGGAGGGTGGGCACCCCTCCCTGGCAGCAGACCCCTTTGTCAGCAAGCATAGAGGGCCCTGCGGCTCCCTGGTCTCGTGCTGGGTGGGGCAGGCCTGGGTGCTGGCCAGCTGCTTGGCCCCAGGCCTTGACTGGCAGATGGAACTTGGCTTGGCTGGGGCCCAATTGTACATATGCTTAGGCTTCACCTTAGGGTGGAAATTGGAGGCCGAAGGTTTGGAAGTGTCGGGAGACAAGGCAACTCCGTGTTCCGTGTGTGGGCCGCCTGAGCCAGTTGTGCTGCTGCGTAATCTGCCCGGGCTGTGCCAGACTCCGGCCCAGACCTCTCCCAGACGTTTCATTCCTTGGGCTGGATCGAACTGAGACGTGAGTGCTGCTGTGAGATGGGAGCGGGGAAGAATCCGGCGGACAAAATGTTCCTGCACTTGGACAGGCCAACGGCAGTCCCGGCCGGGTCCTTGGGAATTGAGATGAAACCTCCTGCCTTCTCTAGCCATTCCGTATATTGAGTAATAAATGCGGTTATTGCCCAGATGAACTGGTTTTAATTGACCTTTCTGAAGTGATAAATGCGCATGAAACGAAAATGGGAGCAACAAGGAAGTCCACACAGATCACTTCCAGTCTCATTTCTTTGAGGAGTGACCATGCCTTCCTGGAGCTTTTAAAATCCAATACTTGGAACCCGATTACAGGGATTGTCAAGTTATGGAGAGTTAGCTGATATCCCAGATAGGCTCAGGTCATTTTTCCAATGATGGCTTCCGAAGACGACCTTGTGGGTAGGTGTCATGGTGACAGAATCAAAGCGCTGGGCCTTCATGTATAAGTTGGTCAGGAATATCCAGAGACTATCTTAAAATGTATACAGAAAGGTAGCAATTATATGTTTGTCTTGGAATAATCCTGGCCTCTGCATTCTCCCTGGAGCCCTAGCCTAGGGAAGATGATTAAAAATAGATCTGAGTAGCACTTCCTGCTTGGCAGATGGCTAATAGCAAATGCTAGGGCTTGTGGCTGACCTTTCTTTTCTGAAATCTGCTCTGTGTTTCCATGATGCTAATTGAGCCTTCTCTAGACCTAATCAAAGACTCTTTAGCTGGCTAAAAAAAAATAAAATAAAATAACAACCTCCATTTTGCTGTCCTGGCTGGGCTCGGTGCGTGGAGCAACATGAAAGTGCCGGAATTTGCATGGAAACACCCACCCCAGGTCCAACTGGCTGGTCCTTGTTTAACAGTCAACAAGCTCTGCTTTGAGATATACTGCCCCTCTGTTAGGGATCCCACACCCTTTCCACCCCCACCAGTGGGAAAGAAGAATGGCCTGAGCTTCGCTCCGTGCTCACAGCACAAAGGGTGCGGACACTGTCTACCTTCCTCAACCTTTGCTGCTACGAGAAGTGAAAGGAAAGCGTGTGTAGGCCGGTGCCCTGAGGCTGCCAAAAAACATAGCAAATGCTAGACAGCATTATTTTTATTATTATTTCGAGAACTTTTGTTTGGACCATTGTTGGCTGCTTGAAATGATTCTCCCTTGAGGAAGACATACAGTACCCATAGGCTGCGCTGAGGAATCTCTAGTGGTAATGCTTAGGCCCTTCCGGTTCACCTGCTGTTGATGAGTTTCTGTTGGCTTTCCAGGCCTCACAGCCTTCCTTCCTCTGCAGGGAAAGCCCTCTGCTGTGACCAACACATCCTCTTCAGACCACCTCTGCATCTTCATTAAACTCCCTTAACAGCCATAAGTTATTACAGTGAATTCTGTTGTTTTATTCTTTATGTCTTTTAGGCCTGTCTTCTGGTTGGCCAGGCTGTAACCTTCAGGACAGAGATGAGTATCTGTATCCTCTATGGTGCCCAGCAGATCTCTGGACTGTATTAAGTGTTTTTTGCTTTATAATCATGGAGGCACAGTATTTGTTCATACCACAGGATTCAGGGCTGTTCCCTTATCACTGGACATTTAGGACCCTCCCCCGATGCTTACCACAGGCTACTTTAGGTTGACGCAAAGTGTTTTTGAGCAGGAGATGATGGTCCAGTGCCAGGATCACTTTCATGTTGGCTGAGGAAGAAGGTTGACCACCAAATTATGTGGAAGAGATTTCATCATCTTACGCCGGGAATCATCCAATAAGACAGGTCAGCTGATGAGCAGGAAAAAAAACCTTCCTACACAAACAGGAAGTTTAAAAACACAAGAGAAGAGGTCTAGCTCTGAGTCAGAAATGTTCATTTCATGTGCAACCATCTTTTCTCTAGAGAATATGGACTCTGAGAATGTTCACCCTTGTAAGAGACCTTACTCAACCCTGCCATTTCATAGATGATGCAATCGATGCTCAGAGCATCAGGGATCTGTCCAAGGACATCATCCGAGCTGGAGGCAGATCATCCAGCTGAGGTGGGTGTGGGTGGGTTGGTTCTTCTGACCAGTTCAGCTCTATTCCCTTTCTAGAGGAAATAACAGGAATCCGGTGCCCAGCACTTGCAATTTGGCAAGCACCCTGTGTGCAAGTCTTTCTGACATTTATGTCTCCTCTCTTTCCTAAGAGCTCTTTGGCTGTGATTTCTTCAGTCCCCAGAGTGACTCTTACTATCATAACACTTTTAAGTACTGTGTCTCTTCTTTCATAACTGCTTTATCTAACTCTGCTCCTAAATCCAGTCCCTGAGGGTGTATGAATACAGAGGTGAAAGGTAGGTGTATGCTCTTTGGAGGAGAGTTTAAAGCTGGATAGTTGCCACTGAAGGAGAGAGGGCACGTGAATCACCCTCTTTCCTTTGTACATGTAGCTCGGAACCCAGTTAACTGTCATAACTTGGGTTTTGATTAGCATTTCCAGGAAATGAAGTGTTGAGAGAATTTAGGGGACATTTTCTAGTATGAAATGAAAATATGAAGCATAGAACATGGTGACCATATCGAGGGAGATACTAAATCATGCCACATACGGAAAATTGGAAGAGACTAGAAGAAAAGTAGATATTCTCATTCCATTTCACAGATGAGGAACTTGAGACTGGAGAGGTGGATGTTTCTAGGAGTGGGGGCCCTTACCTGTAATCCCAACAGTTTGGGAAGCTGAGGTGGGAGGATCCCAAGTTTGAGTCCAACCTAGGCAATTTAGCAACTCAGGAGGCTTGGGAAGTAGGTCAGTATGAAGGGTCTGTGTTCAATCCCCAGTACCACAGGAGGAGGAAAAAAGAGAAATGAAAAAAGAGAGGTGAGCAAACCAAGAGCACTTGGCAGAGAAAGTACCAGAACCAGGAATTAAATCTAGTTTGTCCAAGTACAGTCATGCATTAACGACAGCGATACTAGTGATACTTTGTCAGAAGTGTGTCAGTAAGTGATTTCACTGTTGTGCTAACATCCCAGAATGCCTTGCACAAATTGACGTGGCTGTGATGTCACTAGGTGGTACAGTCCTCACGGGAGCAAGAACTTTTCATCTATGACTAAAGAGTTATAGTGCCAGGTATCTATAGGCAGGAGACCCTGGAGCTCCAAGGCAAAGCTCAGTTCCTGTGAAGAAGTGCGGCAGCATCACTGAGTGGGCTTTCTGAGGGTGCGCTGAGTTTTCTGTCCCTGGAAGTATTGAAGGGAGGTCTGGTAGAAATGTGGGTAAGAGCCATGCATCAGGTGAGTGGTTGATTTCCCAGGGTCTTTCAAATCCCAGTGTAAAGAGAGCCCTTCCCAGTGCTCCTTATGGCCCAGGAAGTTTATATTTGCAATCCCATGGAAAAGTTACTGGAATTCTAGCGAGTTCATTCCAATCTACCACTTCCAGTGCAACCCATGGTGAGAATAAAGACACTAGGGCATATTTGTAGTTATGGGGAGCCAAGGAGTGCTCGGTCCAGTTACCATGATGACTAACTGGAACAAAGGCCTTGACCCAGGGCTGAACCCGCGTTTTATTCATTCATAGAGAAGGGAGTGGCTTGAGCATGAGTGACTGCGAGAATGGTGGGAAGTAGGTGAGTGCCGTGAGCTGGGCTAGGTAGGAGGCCTGAAATCACCTCTGCGATATGCAGGAGAAGGATGTGCAGAAAGAGTAATCCGCATGACACAGTTGAGGTAGTATGCAACGTTTTAGGGTCAGTGCTCCAGCTCTGATGTGTGATCTTTTATGCCCTGAGAAGCCACAGCCTCTTACCTTGAGGCTCATCCCAGCTGACAGCGTGATCTCCATCCTGCCCGGTTCACACATGGGAGCTATGAGGGCTGGGGAAACACTGCCCTGTCATCTTTGCTTCAGAGACTACCATCAGCATCTCACCTGATACACATTGCTTAAAGCCAATTGAAGGCTTAGGAGAAGTCCCAGCCAGCTCTTGACATATCAATACATGGAAGTAGGACCAGGTTCAGCCAAAATGGAGACAACTGCTCCCCCTTCAAGGAGAGTCTCCCAGGTGGACCTCCACACCAGTGGGCTGGGTGTCCATGAAATTACAACTGGACAAAATCAGATGTGTGTTTTGAGACCTTCAAACTGCAGTCCGCTGCATGAGATTCCACAGACTGCAATGACATAAACATTTCTCTTTACAGCTCTTATCACTTTTTGCTGTGAAGTCCAGGCACCAAAGAAAGAAGGGATTTTCCAGTGCTCTTTCTTCCCCTTACCCAGTCCTGGGGCTTGAACCCCGATCTTCACACTGAGCTACATCCCTGGCCCCTTTTTTATTTTGAGGCAAGATCTCTCTAAATTGCCATGGCTAGGCCCAAACTTGGCCATCCTCCCTGGGTTGGTGGCGCACTGTAATCCGAGCACTTGGGAGGCTGAGGCAGGAGGATCAGCACAAGTTCAAGGCCAGCCTGAACTACATAGCAAGACCTTGTCTCAGGAAAAAGCAATACAAAACAAAACAAAACAACTCCTTGCATCTTGCTGCCTCCTAGAGTGCCGGGATTACAGGTGTGTGCCACCATGCCTAGGTTAGCTTTTAGTTAACTTTTAATTTTTTTTTCAAGTGTTGTGAAAAAAGATTTATTCATTCAGTAGTGAGTGGAAAAGCTGTTTCCAGACGGGGACTTACACCATTCCTTTGGTTGTCCTGAGTCAGCTTTCAATGTTGCAGATGCGCAGACTGAGTCTCTCTCGGGTGACCGCCCTCCACTGAGTACTTCCCTGTAACACGACTCAGGGGAAGCTGGCTGGCCAACTCTAATTCATTAATTTACAGTGCAGCACATAATCTTGAAAGCTCAAATTGTGTGTGATCTTCCTCGAAGGTAAACCTGCTTGAGCAAGAGAACTAAATGTAGACAGTTGCTAAGTAAATATGGAATCGGAGCAGAGGAATTTGAATAGCCCGTGAGATTCTCGCCAGCTCTGACGGATTGATCCATCCTTCTTCATTAAAGAGACAGATTTCCCAAGTGAATACCCTCTGGAAAAATCTTGGACTTGAAGTCAAAGCCCGAGGTTTAAGTTCTGACCTTGACTTATAAGCTGTGTAAAACTGGGGAAGTGACTTTCACAGCCATGGGCTTCCCTTTCCTCCTGTGCTGCTTTGGAGGTGGAATGATGAATGTGTGCGAACCTGCTTTTGTAGGTTCTGGTGTCCCATATGCGTGTCAGTGTTAGTCGGTTCTGTGAAACTGCCTTTGTTGTGGTTTTAGGAAGTCACTTGGACAACGCCTTTATTACCCCATTTTCATTTCCCCACTAGACTTTGGAGCCAGAGTGCCTGGATCTTTGTTATTTTTTTGGTTGCTCGGCTTCAGGCGTGTTTCTTAACCTCTTTGCTTTACTTTCTTTCTTGGTAAAATGGAGAGGATGGCTGCACCTTCCTCATCAGTTTGTTGAGGATTCAGTTACTTTGCTTTCAGTTGTGATTTGAATCCTGTCTGGCGCATACTATGGACCATTACTGTTATTTCACAGTTTCCAAGCTCTCCTTCTCCCTTCCCTCCCTTCCCCTTTTCCTCTTTTTTGTCTTTTTGTTTTTAGGTACTGGGGCTTGAACCCAAGGCAGCTACATTCCCCAACCCTTTTTATTTTCTCTTTTGAGACAGGGTTTCACTAAGTTGCCTAGGCTGGCCTTGAACTTGTGATTCTCCTGCTTCAGGCTCCCGACTAGCTGGGGTTATAGGTGTATGCCATCACAACTGGCTCCAGTCTCTTAATGCACTATTTCAATCTCATCTATAAACTCTCCAACTTCACAATGGTGATTGCTTGTTAGACTATCTTTAGGAAGCAGTCTCTTTGACAGCATGTGACTTCGGCCTTGGGAGGCGGCTTTATCTGGACTTTCTTCTTAGCCCGGTTGTAAGGAAGGGCTTATACTGTGGAGGGTGAGGGTGTCTTGGTTTTACCCACAACCTCCATCAATATCCTTGTATTCAGGACATTTTATCTTTTTTATTTTTATTTTTATTTTTTGTCTTTTTGAGACAGAATCTCACTATGTAGTTCAGGCTGGTCCTGAACTCACTTTGTAGCCCAGGCAGGTCTCAAACTTGCAATGATCCTCCTGCCTCAGCCTCCCAAGTGCTGGGATTACAGGTGTGCACCACCATACCTGGTTTACGTTATCTTTTTTAATAATAGCGAGTCTGAGTTGTTTTCAAAGGCCTGATGGCTGTGAGAGAAATCTGAGCCTCAGTATTAAAGTCCTCTTCATGTGTTAGTTTTATATTTGAACTGCGAAGGGCCCAGCTGTTACAGGCCAGCTCCCATTGCATGTGGACCCTTCACCGTGGTTTCTGACGCCAGCCTGCCTGAACAGACCTAGTGAAGCGGACCTGCCAGCCTTTGCTCTGTAGAGGATAGGGCTGTTTGATTCTGGGCGTCCCTATGGATTCCTCCACTCCCTGTCCTGAAGAAGCATGCTTCCAGGCCTCTCTGCTTTTTGGAGAGGGAGGGAACGCAGGATGTCACGCGCTGGCAGCATCTGGCTTTTCCTGTTGGCCGCGCGTTTACATTGGCATCTCCCATCCTGCCCCGCTGCCACAGACTGGAGAGCCTTATCCAGGGAACAGCCGCACTGTCCAAGCCCGTTGGAGGCCCTTAGGACAGCTGAGAGCGGTGGGAGAGGAGCCGGCGGGGTCTGTAGCTGGCGGGGAATTTGGACTAGTCCGGGAGCCCTGGCAAGTCAGCGCAGCTGCTCCAGACTAGTCTTGCAGCTCCCACTTCCACCCTGAAAGTGTGTGTGGTGCAAAAGGAGACATTTATGAAATGTTTCTTCTGAACCAGGCTCTGTGCTTCATATCTACACGTTAACCTATTCTTCCCAGCTGTAGAATACAGCGTCACGGAATCAGCACCGTTGTTCCCTTTAGTACACTGGACCCTCGAGGCTCCAAAAGAGGAAGTGGCTACATGGATACTAAGGGCTGCGTCCCAGGCCTCCTGGGTTCGGAACCCTGCATCCTTTCCCTGGAACATCGGCAGACATCGGCCCCCACAAGGGAGCAGGATTTTCTGCCTCACTCCCTAGGCCAGGGGTACACGCATATGCCAGAGTGGGTGTTGATATCGTTCACCATCACTGCCCTAGGCCCATCCCTGAAACTGTGCCATTCGTATGGGCCAGCAAGAAGGTGAACCTGCGAGGTCTGATGGTAGTGTGGCTTAGACTCCACAGTGTGGCACCCAGGCCCCTCACCACCTTCTGCTTCTGCAGTTCCAGGCATCATGAGCGCTCCCATGCCCTTGGAATTTTATGACTGCACACAGCAGATATTTCCTCCTTTAGAGCCAGTCCTTTCCCTGCCCCTCCCTCCATCTGTTCAGGGGACGTGGGAATGAAGCGAGACCTATCAGAGCTCTAAAGGACAGGGACAAAGGGCCTTACGGAAGCCGCCCTTCCCTCCCCAGGTTTCTGGGCAGATAATGTGAACAGTTTTGGAAAATCCTGAACACATACAGATGCCTTTGTCCTATCCCAGTCCTTCTGTTGACCTGTGTCCCAGTGTGGAAGTCACACAGAGTTAGGAAACTCTTCCTGTGTAATTAACTCGTCTCTCTTATTTCCAACTAAGTCTATTTCCTCTTGTTCTTATTATAGAGAAGATGGAAGAAATCCCCTTTCGTCGTCTTTCCCCTCAGCTAAATATTCAGTCTTTAAATTGCACTCCGGTTCTAATTCTGGAGGTTCTCATCGCTGTCCTTCGTTATCCCTCTCCTCACGTTCTCCTTACGCCTCCTCCAGGTTGAGCGCCAAGCAGGATCCAGTGCTCTTTGCTTGGGTTTTGACCCCTTGGAATGGAAGCCATGGCTTCCTTGACCCAGAAACCCCTGCAGGTCTGATCAGAGAAAAAACTGAGAGGTTAATGGGGGAAAGAACCGGTGCGATCTTCCCTGAAGAATGTGGGACCTCTTGAGTTTGGGGCTTCGTGGGGATCGGCCAGCACCCCAAGGGCCGGGGTTTTATTAATCCTCTTTGGGCTTCTACCTCAGCACTTCTGCTACTTTACCTCTGACATGCTTAGAAGTACTTAAAAGAGACCAGTTGTAACCATCCCTTAAAATGTACAAGTGCCTTGTGCAAATCTAGAGAGATAGAAAGTAGACTTGTGGTGGCCAGAGGCTGGGGGCAAGGGAGACAAGGGTGACTGCTAATGGCGTGAGGTTTACGGGTGTGCAAATGTTCTGCAGTTGGATAGTGGTGATGGTTGTGCAACACCGTGAATATGCCAGGCTCCACCGAATTGTCTGTACACCTTTGAAGTTTATGAGCATGTTTACACACAGTTACCTAATTTTTTTTTTTTATGTGAATCTGGTGTGATTAAGAGTACTGTTTTTTCGTGTGCCTGTTTTCACAGATTAGAAAATTAAGGCTCAGAAAAGCTGACTGGCTTGGTCAGCTTAATAACGTAGCTAGTGTATGGCAAAGCAGGACTCCGACCTGGGGAGATCTGCTCTCTGGAGCGCGTGCAGGTCACACTGTGTATAGGAACGGTGTCAGGGAGGCAAGCACCACGCGCTTCTCCACAGGTGGATTCACAGATTATTTCAACTGGAAAGTATTATGTGGAGCCTTAGTCCCAACCTTCTATTTTTCTGAACACACTGGGTTGCAAAGAGGGGAAGCCTGGCCTTTGGGCCCAACAGGAGAGAAAGGATGAAAGTCACCAAAGCACTGAAGTCTGAAGAACCAAGTAAGTTACAGTCCGCCTTTTGCCTCTGCCCTTCCTGTACTTTGTTTTATGCGTTGCCCTTAACGATCCTGTGAAATGGGCATGGTTGCCACTTGCAGAGGAAGAGATGTGGAGGCTGAGAGAAGCTCATTCTTCAGGAGTTAGGGAGCCACTAATGTGAAATTTCAAAGGCAGGATTTGAACCCAAATCTTCCGATGCCAAGACTAGATCCTCGTATCCTGCCGCTTTCCTATGTTTCGGCTGGTGGGTGTCCACCTCCCTCATCTCTCTGTGTCCTACTGAGCTCCGCTCGGCTGCTCCTGGGTGGCCTTCCCGGTGACAGAAAGGGGCCTGGGTTTCAGAGGCTCTGCTCCTGTCTGGCCCCTCCAGGAGACTAGGACTTCCAGGTGAGGACCCACACCCACCCACAAGGGGAAAGAAGCCACAGGTTTGCTCCGTTGCTGCCTCCTACCACAAATACTCATTTTTCAGTGGTTCTACTTTTAAAAAGGAGTTGCCGCCTTCCAGACATCAGTGGTTTTGGCTACTAAACAGGAAGCTCAAAGCCCTTTCCGTTCCTTTGAGCCGGCTAGAAGGGCTGGGCTTGGAACTATTACTTTACTTAAAAGACAGAAGAAAAGTTCTGTGTGGTTGTACAAAACAAAACAGAAACCCTTTCCTGGAGGCCCATACGCCAGCCTTGGTTGATACACAACACAGAAAGGGGCGGCTTTGTTGCCTGGCAGTAATGACAGCAAACAAATGTGGCTGACAGTCTGTTTGGCATCTCCTGGTCTGAAATTCTGTTTGCTTCATCCTAATTGCTTCCTTAACTTCCTTTTAGACTCCCCACCTTCGGCACCACCCTCACTCAAGGCCGCGCCAAGCTGTGCCAGGTTGTGCTAGGCTGGGCCAGGCCCACAGGATACGGCGACCCAGCCGGGGCTATTCTTGTCTGTGTCTACTTGCAAGATGCCTGTTGTTCTCGGTGGCTGTTTTTCCCATCATAAATGTTGACTTGGCAAGGGGCCCCAGGGTGGAAGCCGTGGTGGAGGAGCTTCCAGAGTCTGCCTCAGAAAATGCAGCTGGTCCTGAGTGCCAGGCTGAGGAAAGAGAGGCTCGAAGGCGTTGCCTCTCGGGGTGCCTGGGCAGATGCTGTCATCAGGACAGCCCTGACTGGGTCCGGCACCCTTCCCGAGCATGGGCCTCAGCCAGCACTCTCTCAAAGGACCGGCCTGCGGGAGCTGTTTGGGCCTGGCCTGTGAGGTGCCTCTAGGCCTGGCTGGCGGTGCTCTTCTCTGCCTGCGCACTCCCCTCAGCCCTGCTCTCTAGGAACTGTTGTCTCTGTCAGGCTAGAGGAGGCAACTGTGGGGCGGTGCCCTGAAATATATCGGAACCCCTGAGGCAGTGGCCTATCTGTAAACGGCTTGAGCATGTTCTTTCATAGGTGTGCACTTACTTGTAAATAGTGCCTGTGTACTGTTATGCAATGTGAACATTACAAACATATAAAGAAAAGTTTAATGAACACATTTCTTTCTTTCTTTCTTTCTTTCTTTCTTCCTTTCACACTATTGGAGATTGAACTCAGGGCCTTTGCTATATCCCTAGCCTTCTTTATTTTTGTCTGTATCCATAAGATTTACTGTTCTAAGGTCTCTTTCTCCTTTTTTGTCTTTTTGAGACAGGGTCTCGCTATGCAGTTCAGGCTGGCCTTGAACTCACTTTGTAGCCCAGGCTGGCCTCGAACATTCAACCCTCCTCCGCCTCAGCCTTATCACACCTGGCCCCTTGTCTTTATTATTTTGAGACAGGGTCTCACTATGCAGTTCAGGCTGGCCTTGAACTCACTTTGCAACCCAGGCTGGCCTCGAACTTGCAATAATCTTGCCTCAGCCTCCTGAGTACTGGGTTCTAGGTGTGTGCCACTATGCCTGGCTTAATCTTTATTTTATTGAAGGTGGTATATATGATTGGGTATGCTCTTTTTTGTATAGGCAATGATTCATTCACATCATCATCCTGAGCTACAAAAATCTTGAAAAATGGAAACACTGCCAAGTGTCAGTTGGCTACAGGGACTTTGCTGCAGGTGAATCTCTTCATGATATGCTGCCATGCTAAAAAAACTATGGCATCAAGATTGAGTTCCTGTAGCACCAAAAAAGCAATATTCATAGTGGGCTGGGGCTGGGGATTTAGCTCAGCGGCACAGCACCTGCCTGGCAAGTGCGAGGTTGTGAGTTCGATTCCTGGTACCAGAAAAAAACAAAACCAAAAAAAAAAAAAAAAATATTCATAGTGGGCTAAAAGCAATCCCACAGACAAAGTGAAACCCAGGACGTAGATGATACCTGCTAACCCGGGAAAGGGCCCAGCAGGGAGCCATGTGTGGTAACTGCTTGGAGGATTGTCTTGCAAACCTTCTGGGGATACTACTGCCCTGGAAGGTCTCACAGTGTTACCTCTCCCCAATTCCTAATCATGTCTAACAGATAGCAGATGATCAATGAATATTTGAGAAACAGATGAATCTGGTGGGATGTAGTGGCACATGCCTGTAATCCCAGCACTTGGGAAGCTGAGGCAGGAGGATTGCTGCAAGTTCAAGGCCAGCCTGGGCTATCTGGTGAGTTCAAGGCCAGCCTAGATTACAGAGTAAGACCGAGTCTTAACAAAACAAAAACAAAAATACATGAATTTATTTTTCAAGCCCTTTTCCTGTCATACATGGTGATGCTATTTTTCTTCATGTTAATTTCTTGCTTTTTTTCTAGGATTTGTTTTCACATGGCCATCTTCTTCCATATTCTGAGCTTGAAGCTCTTGGCAAATGTTCCTTGAAGGGTGACACACCTGATGACCCATAATTAGTACATGGAATCATAAGAGAATATAATTCTGGAGCTAGAAGGGGAATGGGTGGACAACTAGTCTCTTATTAAAGTCAAGCTAAAAATAAGTCGGGGCATATCCGTAGGATGGAGTGCTACTTCACAACAAAAAGGGGTTGAACTATTGATTTATAGAACAGTGCATAAAAGAATTAGGCTGAGTGAAAGAAGCTAGACAAACAACATTATTACATACTGTATGATTTCATTTATAAAAAATTCCAGAATATAAAAGTGGGTGACAGATAGCAGTGGTGGCCTATGGATCTGCAGTTGGGAAGGGGTCAGAGGTGGGAGGAAGTGTTTGGGCGTGGTGGCTAATCCACCTTGGTGGCGATATGCTCACGGGTACAAACAGACGTCAGAACTGATCCAGTGGGATGTTTTAGACCTGTACAGTTTATTATGTGTCAATTATACATCAATAAAGTTGTTTAAAGAAAAAAAACAGAGGCAGGCAATTCACTCATGGGATAAATATTTAACTAGTACCCGTGTGCACCAGATTCACACGCGGTGAGCGGAGGTTCGGAGAGAGATGGAAGACAGGGTCCCCACCTTCAGGGCTCGCAGCCTGGGAGGGAGGGAGATGAGTGGATGACCGAAATCCAGATCGCTAAGTCTAAGAGAAAGGGAAACCCAGGGACAGGAGGGGTCGGAGTGTGGGCGTCAGTGGCGCCTCTGCTGGGGAGGTCGGGAGGGCCTTGCGAAAGAGAGGAGCGGAAAGAAGGCTCAGAACCGGTCACATAGAAGCCTCCCCGCAGAGGGAACAGCATGGGCAAAACTGGGGACCTAACCACCACCTGTGGTTTGTCTTGACTAGAGCAAAGGACACGTGGGAAAGCAGGAAGCAAAGAGCCTGGCGAGTTGGGCAGAACCAGATCTTCAGCCTTTTGCTGCCCTCGAGGGCCTGAGGTGCCTTTGTGTCCCAAGGCTGCACAAACAGTGTCTCCCATGGAGGTCAGGGTCCCTGGGCAGCACTTGGCACAGTGGACCTTGGCCGTGGGTGAGGCTGTGACTCCCAGAGTGGTTCCATTGTACCTGGGCGGTCCTGTGTTTCCCCAGGGCTGTCTCAGGACCCCAAAGAGGAGAGAGTTGGGTTAGGTCTGGGCAGCAGCTGGGCAGCATCAGCTCCTTGCGGCTGCACCTGGCACTGAGGGCACCTGCTGCATCTGAGTAGGGGAGGCAACCAATAGTGCAGCTGCCCTTGAGGCAGTTTCTCCATAAAGAATTTTGCCTTTCTCTGGCTGGTGCATCAATCCCCAAAGTCTTGTGCTTCTGATGCTGTCCTGGTTTGAGCACTTGCCTTTTAGTTATCTGCTAGCCAGTCACCCCCAGATTTATTTTATTTTATTATTTAGTACCAGGAATGGAACTCAGGGCCTTGTGCTTGCCAGGAAGGCACTATGCCGCTGAGCTACATCCTTGGCCCCAGACTTAAAGAGTCCTTCCTGCCTTGTTTTTAGAGTGGTTTGCAGAGCAGACTAGGATGTTACATTCAGGATACGATTGCCATTCCACATTAAAAATGCAGGCAGCAGTGCAGAACACGGCTGGCTCCTGTCAGCCAGACATCTTGGTGTAACCAGAGGAGGGAAACATGGACAGGACTTGTGCTAATGGAAGCAGATGCCAGATTGCATGGTAAGCTCCGGCTCCTGTTTGTCTTGCTTCCTGCTACTCTCTGGCCAGAAGAAAGACGCTCATATTTAGGCTGGAGGTAAAAATGGGATTTCTGCCTAGTGAGCATTTCTGTGATCTTGAGATCAAATTGCTTACACTTCAGAAGGGAAGCTCCCCTCATACCCTGGGGAGGATCGCAACTGTCATGGCAGAGAGGACCTCCCAGAAGCCAAGAGGAAGGACAAGTGTGGTTGTCACAGTTTCTTCGTATGCTAGGGAGTCTTTGCTGTCTTCGGTAGGACTGGGCCCGCAGAGCAAGCAGAAGTGCTCACCCTGGTTTCCCAGGCCCCAGTCGGCGTTGGGGGTGTGATGGCCAGCACACATGGTTGGAATCAAGTGGGACCAGAAAGGGCAATGTGGATTAATTATCTCAGCTGGATTAGTTCTGTCAGGCAGTGTCAGGAGGGAAGTTTTTAATGACACCCCGGAACTTGCTGGGGTGTTTTTTCCTCCCGTTTTCTCACCTGAGCTGGTGAAAATAGTCCAAGTGTGGGCTGGTTTGAGCTCTGTAGCTCTCCGTTCTGCCTTCTCCTCCCCCCATGCCATCTGCCAGCTAGACGGTTAGCGGGGTTAGTGCTCCCTTCTGCAGTCCTGGAAGGTCACGCTTGCTGTGATTGGGGCTGGCTTCCCATGTGGGTAGATGGAATGGGTATCTAACGCTCGGTTTGTTTTCTTGCATTTCAGTCGTTCCAAGGAAGTCAAGGACGAGCATATCTCTTCAATTCAGTGTGAGTGTCTCTGAATTGGCCTATCTGTTGTTTTATACAAATTTAGAGGGATGGGGAAAAGCAGCTCAGTCATTCCACAGTGAACCCTGCCTCCTGTGCCATAATAAAAACAGTTTCTACAATCAGTAGTCAGTTACCTTTGGGGATTTTTTTTTTTTTTTTTGGCAGCATCTCTGGCTAAAAATAATATATTTACTACACTGTCCTCAGTAGGTACATTAGAGGGTGGTGGTCCCCAGTGACAGAGCTTCTGAGGACATCCCATAACCAGATCAGAGATTTGTCACTGGGGAAGAGAGTGAGGGGACAAAAGATCTTCCCCAAGAACTACTGAGGAACCTGAGGATGAAGGGGTAGCTCAGCTGGGGCAGAGCCTCTGTCCCCTACTGCGATCCCAAGCTGTCTCCTGAGAAAGAAAGGTGGAACTCACGTAAGCCTGGTGAACTGAGAAAATGGAAATCCTGCCTGCTCGCCTTGAAATGGGGGGTGTGAAGGAGCACGGCACATTTAATGTCCAGGCTCACCCATCCTTGTGATGACAAGACTGCCGGCGTGTCTGCCATCTTTGGCTTCATTCAGTCCTCTGTGAGCTTTGAGGATGGTGGAGCCCTTCTTGGCTGTGGACTGCACAGGGTAGCTGTCATTTTGTCCCCTTATGTCACAAGATTCAGAGTATTTGTTAGAAAAATCCTGAGCAAAGTCTCAACAAGGACTATTTTAACAGACCCACTGAATTCAGCCTTGCCGATCTGGAATTCATTCCAACTGAGATGTTTCCCTATGGTTACCTTTTTGGAGATGTTATTGATTTCAGTGTTTGACCAGATTCTTCTCAGTGTTGGTTTCCCTTGGGGTGGCCTTATCTGGCCTTAATTTTTGCTGGCTGCTCAGTTTGAACAGCTAAAGATGCAGGTACATGTGATTGACTCTCCTCTCTGCCTCTCTTTTGGTGTAGAGTTAATGTGGGCTGTGGACCTGCAGAAGAGCGAGTATTGCTAACAGGACTACATGCAGTTGCAGACATTTACTGCGAAAACTGCAAAACCACTCTGGGGTGGAAATATGTAAGTACCGAGGAGACTGGTGGGAGAAAGCTATGGGGGGGAAGGATGAAGGGCTTCATGCTTCCAGAAGACTTTCTGCTGCCGGCTTCCTATGGCCTTGTTGAGTTGTCTTTGATCAGGACAGAAAGGGCACAGCCATCTGTCTGCTAGGCGCATCCTTCTCTTTGCACTGCTTACCCCCGCTCCTTTATGCTGGTCCCTAAGATGCAGGCGTCCACGCACACACACACACCTAGACCTGATCTCAAGAGCACAGAACATTTTCTGAAACCTTACTGTATGCTAGACATACACGATCACATTCACGTCTCACAGCATCCTTGGAGATTAGGTGCCACTGTCATCCCTATTTATGGATGGGGATCCTGAGACGGAAGAAGGTTAATAGTATGCTCAAGGTTACCTAGCTGTCAGAGGGCCAACGCAGGATAGGACTCTGGGTAGCAGTCTGACTGTCATGCTCCAATAAATGTTCCTAGAAAACCACCGGGGTCCTAGTCATGTGCTAGGCATCATCAGACCTTATCTTAATGTACACTGTGTGGTATTGTTGCGGCTGGACTCTCCCAAATGGATCATCTTTCTTTCATTGTTTAGCTCAGTAAAAAAAATGTTAAGGCCCCCTTGGGATCTAGGAAGAGTGAGCAATCCTTTGCCAAGGTGAGAAAAGGGATCTGCTGCTTTAAGCACACTGGGGACTGGCAGGGTGTGGTGGTGCGCAGCAGTTGGGAGGGTGAAGCAGGAGGATCACTGAGAACTGGAGGCAGCCTGGGCTACACAGTGAATTTAAGACCAGCCTAAACTGCATTGTAAGACCCCGCCTCAAAAATACAAAACAAAACTCTGGGCGTGGTGGTGCATGCCTGTAATCCAAGGCTGAGGCGGGAGAGTCGCTGTGAGTGTGAGCCAGCCTGGGCTACAAAGTGAGTTCAAGGCCAGCCTGAACTACATAGCGAGAGCCTGTCTCAAAAAAGACAAAAAAACAAAACAAAACGCCACACTGCAGACTAAACGTTCTAACATGCATTGGGGTCACCACATAAGCATTGACACAGCCTTCACACCCCATCTGACTAGAGGTTTGCTTGTTTATTTATTTATTTAATTTATTTTTGAGACAGGGTCTCGAAAAAATTACAGTGTGATACAGGTGTGTCGCTGTAGGTTCCACAGCTGTCACTGAGGGACCGCGTTGGTGTGAGATTCTGAAAGTGCGGGTCTAGTTAGGGATATCCTGGAAGTCTTGTTAGTTTCTGCTGTTTTGCTGTGGGTCCAAGATGCCTCAGGGAAAATAAAGCTTATTGGGGGATATATAAAATAATATGAGCAACAGGTACCAGGCACAGAGGTATGATTCCATGTAAATAAAGTTTGAAAATGTGCAAGTCATTAAAATGAGAACTGCCACAGGCAGAGGTGCTTGGCGGTGCTGCCTCACTTCCGTTTCTCACCTCCCTGGGAATGTGGAGCACTAGAAAGAAAAATCTAGACGGTCAGTGTGTTTCTTGATGGAAGGCAGCGTCACTGCTGCCACTGTGGCTGGCTTGAAACTGAGGCTTGGCATCTGGCCCTCTGCGCAGTTACAGGCTACCCTGACCAATGGCTGGTGCGGGGCACAGTTCTGGTTTCGATTATCAAGAAGCCTTCCACTCCCTCCTGTGTTTCCCGGCCTCTTGGCTGTCTTCTTCATCGAGGATGTATTGGATTACGTAATGAAAGATAAAACAAGTTGCTTGGTTTTGCTCCTAACTTGAGGTTCAGGTAAAATGAGTCACTCATTTGATAAAGTTTTATTGAAAACCTTCTACAGGATACAAAAGTGAATGAGTGCTTGCGTGGTATGTGCGTGGCCCCTGGGTTCAATTCCCTGCACCACAAAAGAAAAAAAAAAAAAAAGGAATCAGATCTGTTCTCTGCTCTGAACACATTTACAGTCATGATGCCAGGGAGAGAAGGAAGCCACATGCAAACAGCACAGCTTGGCGGGTCGGGTGGTGTGTGCCAGACAAGACATACCCAGCTCCCAGAATATTTACAGCTTCCCAGGTACTCGCTGCTCTGTGTGCCAGATTCGCACGTCATTCTTTCATTATTTTTTCTGACCATCAAAATAATCCTGTGAAGTAGATAAAATATTTTGAACCTCAAAATAATCTTTATTTTTTTTTTATTTTTTATTTTTTGGTTTTTCTCCAGTACCGGGAACCGAACTCACAACCTTGCACTTGCCAGGCAGGCGCTTTTGCCACTGAGCTAAATCCCCAGCCCCAAAATAATCTTTAAATATCCCAGTGTTGTCATTAAATGGAAAATCAGGTGATTAAATGAAGCAACAGAAATGAGATCCACAGGGTGCTTCTGTAGACCCCAGGTCTGGTGCTCTTATCACCGGGGTCCGGTGCTCGTGTTTCACAAGTACCGGTGTGGCTTGGGGCAGTCGGATTTTCCTTTTTCTTTTTTCACTTACTGGGAAAACACCCACTCTTCATCTTGCTTTGTCATCCCCTCTGACCCGAAACACGTTATTATGTAACACTCATTCCCAAACCACATTTCTGTGTTGTGTTTGCATGCATGCGTGTGTGCAGGGGTGTGTGCACATACACACACACACACACACACACACACACTTGCAACCAGGGAATCAGGAAATTGCTGCTGTGCCCACAGGTCCTGCATGTGTGTGTGTGTGTGTGTGTGTGTGTGTGTGTTGTCTACATACCCTCCGTCCTGACTTGATCCCCCCTTTCCTCCTCTCTCCTCCCCTTCCTTCCCTTCCCCGCTCTCCTTCACTCTTCTCCCTTCTCCACCTTGTGGAGTGGTTCCTTCCTCCACAGAAGATCCAGTGCTGAGCTCTTGTTTAGAACTCAGACATCCTGGGGCTCTAGAACAGTAGGTGCAGCTCCTACGGATGGCCCCAGAAGCTGCCAGCTGTGGGGTTCAGTTGCTCGTTCACTTGGGGACGCAGTGTGCAGAGCTAATGGCCAACACTCCTGTACTTTGAGTGTAGCCACGCAATGACTCCAGGGACCGGTGTTCTCAGATGACCTGCCAGAAAGTTCTTAGTGTCTCTGGCTGCAAACAAAACAGCCCTGACCCTGCCTCTGCACTGGACTGCTTGTTCTGGATTGATTCATTGGAAGAGCCCACAGTGCTTTAGGATGCGAAAGGAACCCGCCAACTGTTTGGATTGAGTTTCCCCTTTGCAGGCCTGGCCGTTGAGGGCTGCCAGGTTCTCCAGTCTAGGGTTTATACAGCTTCTGTCCCCGGGAGAAAGGCGGTGAGAGGAGGGGAAAAGAAAAAGAGGGAAGAAGCATAGGTAAAGAGAAGAAAAAATGTACTTGACCCATCTGTCATAGAAAGAGCAAGAACAAGGAGACAAGGGAAATAAAATAGGGGCCTGTTTGGCCTCAGAATTCTTGGTTCCTCTTGCTGTTTTTTTCTCTAAGCCTAACAAGTGCAGCTTAAAATTATAACCAGGTTTTCCTGGGTTCCTAGAAACTAGCAGGGAGGACACAGGAACTTTGAGGATGTATCCGCAAGGCAGGTAGCCGGTTAGCATCAGAATTCGAGGCTCCCTGAGATTGTCTGCTCCTAAGTGTATACTATTCATTGGGCAGTGCTTTGTTTAAGATCTGTTATGTGCCCAGCAGTCTTCTAGGGATAGAGCAATGAACAAAACTAAAATACCTGCTTTCTATGAACTTTACAAAAAATACAACAAATGTAGCTGGGCGTGGTGGCTCACGCCTGTAATCCCAGCACTCAGGAGGCTGAGGCAGGAGGATCATTGTGAGTTCAAGACCAGCCTGGGCTACAAAGTGAGCTCAAGGTCAGCCTGAACTGCATAGTGAGATCCTGTCTCAAAATGACAAAAACAAAAACAAAAACAAAAAAACCTCAAAGTTTAAATTTTTTTTTAAAAAAAATTAGAAGCTGAGTGTGGTGGGTCACACCTGTAATCCAGCACCTGAGAGGCTGAGCCAGGAGGACTGCTGTGAGTTCGAGGCCAACCTAGGGGACATAGCGAGTCCAAGGCCAGCCTGAACAGCCTGAACTACATATAGTGAGACCCTGTCACACACACAAAAAAATTAAAAATTATAATAGAAAACACATTGCCATTAATTCCCCTCAGAATACTCCCCCTTGCTTTTAACACACTTCATCCCGTCCTTCTTCCCACTTTCTGAAGCACTTCTACAAGTTCTCCTTCATGAATGTCTCTAGTTGCGCTGTTAAGGCTGCCTCCATGTTCTCAGTTGATTCAAAACATTAAGCTTTTGTGGTCATTTTGACTTTAGGAAAGAGATAGAAGTCACACTGTGCAAATCTGGTAGACACGGGAGCACTGTAAAATTTTATGAGCCTACCTTTCCACTGGATGGCACTCAGCAGCAGCACTCCCTGTATTTCTTACTGTACCTTATGAAGACACCCATGAAAGGATTTCTAGAATTGCTTCAGAGTCGCAAGAAAAATGGGATTAGTGTGTTTGAAGCAAGAGGGAATTTTTTTTGTTGGGGGAGGGTTTGGTTTTCTTTTTTCCAGTACCAGGAATTGAACTCACAACCTTGCGCTTGCCAGGCAGGCGCTGTGCCGCTGAGCTAAATCCCCACCCCCAAGAGGGAATTTTTTTTGAGGGGTAATGGTAATGTGTTTTTTACTGTGACATATTTTTAAAAATGTAAACATTCACTGTGTATTTTGATCATTCCTCATATATTACAGTCACATAGTAGACATAGAAGACAGTAAAATAGTAGCACAAATTGGATGTTGGACAGTAGTAAGTACTGTGGATAAAAGTACAGCTGAGCAGTGGAAGGAAAAGAAGTGCTGAGGTGAAAGTTGGGATTTTAAGCACAGCAGCTGGGTCAGACCTTTCTGGAATGACGGTGTTTGAGCCGTGATCCCGAAGCAGTGCTGCTGTGCTGGCTCTCCCAGTTCTGCAGTGACTGGGATGCAGAGTGCTTGCGTGCTAGGAATTCTCTTGGTGAGTCAGGGTGATGCTCAGACCAGACCTCAGTGTCCTGATGCCCACCATCAGCGGCACAAAAGTCACCTCTTCGTCTCTGCTCACGCAGTCTCTTTTTCTCTTCTGTTTCTAGGAACATGCTTTTGAAAGCAGCCAGAAATATAAAGAAGGCAAGTACATCATTGAACTAGCACACATGATCAAGGACAATGGCTGGGACTGAGCGGACAGCAGCCACCCAACCCAGTGTCCACGTGAACGCCATCCACCCGAACACCCTACCCCGTGTGAGAGAGTGACTGAACACTTGGTTCCATCCATTTGGGGGCCTTGCCATCTGGGGCGTCCTCCCACCCCAACACCATCTTTCTGGTGACCGGCCTCTAAATCGCTGTCTCTCTGTCTCTTTGCTTTGTATCTGTTTGTGAGTTGATCCTGGCTTCTCTCTCTGTTCTAGTTTTTGCTGAAAACAAAACAACTGAAGGAACAGATCCTTGACCGCACGGCAGCAGCCCACCTTGCTAAGGGTCCCAGGGCCCTGCGAGAGCTGCCCGGCGGCCTCTTGTCAGGAGAGCAGTGGCACGTGGGTGTAAGGAAGAGGGAAAAGGGGAGCCCTGAGGTCCTGGGGGTGGGCAGGGGGCGGAGGGTGGAGGTAGGGCAGAACTGCACCGCTCCTGGAAACCTGGTAACAGGCTTGAAGTATTCGACTTGTCTAAATGGACAAAGAGAAAAAATAATACCTCATGATTGCATTCTCTCTGATCGGAAGCCTCTCTTCCTGACACCAAAAGTGCCAGGATAGCAGATGAGCACAGAGGGGCCCTAATTCTAGCTGACAGGGCAAAGGGCCTGGTTCTCTCCGGCTGAGCTGGGGAGAGTCCGGGTAGCAGGGAGTGAGGTGGGTGCAGCCCAGATGGGTTTTGATGACTCTGATGCTTCACACAGCCTCTGGGTAATCATCGCCTTTGCATCCTCGGCCCCTGAAGGCAAGTGCGGAGGGGACTGTCGTTTGCAATGGGTGTGAGATGGAACTATCCCGAAGGCTTTGACAGTCAACCACGGAAAATGAGAAACTGAGGAGAGCAGGGCGTAAGGGGGTGTTGCAGCTTGGGAGCTCCTGAAGAATGGCTCACATGTTGAGCCAGAGAAACAAAACATGGAGCCAGTTAGTAATTCTGACTGCTTTTCTTTTCCTGACCCTCAATAAGAGTGCTACGGCGGGGGAGGGGTTGGGAGGGACCATGGGAGGAGTGATCAGATGAGTGCATATTTCCTCTTTGTTTATCAGTGGGATCAGCAATCCTTTGTGTGCAGTGTTTCAGCTGTCTAGTCCAGTTCCATCATTGTCGACCATGGGAAACACAGACCTAAGGCTTTGAGCCTGGTGATCACCTGGTTGGTGGATTCCTCCTGCCCCTCGTTGTTCTTTTTGGATCTGACTGTCTTGTGTGGCAGAGATCTATTAATGTGGTCCAGCAGTGGGGAGGGCTTACAGATTCCTATATTATCCTCTGCCCCTACCCTCCCATCCAAGCTTCATTGTGTTAGGGAAGTGGAGAACAAATCCTGTAAGACTTGAGAGAAGGAAGAGTTTGTTACATTTGATCCACACTGTGAAGTCCTTTCAGTGGCAGTCCAGCCAGTGTACGGTGCATGACCGCAACTCGTTTCACTGAGTTAATTTCATTTCATAGACCGAGAACATTATTAAGATACGTGTGTATTAGGTAATTCTTAGCATCTCATTCTGCAAGTAGGCTGATCCTATAGGAAAATGCAGCTTTAAAGGTCTCAAAAAAAAAAAAAAAAAAAAGACAAAGTCCATGGAGATAATTTTCTGTTAGATTAATTAACAATGAATAAAGCAGCCAACCCAGGACATTTTCGGAATCACATCTGTAGTAAAACTGAATTCCCATAGGGAGGGAAAATGGTGGAAATGCCTCTTTGGGTCCATGTGCTGATTGCAGAATGGGAGATGGAGCACTGACACGACCCTTCTCTGGCAGCGGCACATGGCAGGATGATAGGAAGCCGGGTGGCCCTTGTCTAGCGGCAGACTACCCCTCCTCCATGAAAAAAAGGCTCCTAGAAATGACCTAAGGTCCTAAGGCACCTTGTCCAGCCCTTTCTGGTGCTTTCATAGCCCTGGAGATTACGTTGTTCTCCCTACTTTATTACAAGACAGACTTGGAAGGTTCAGAAGTATTTTATTTCTGCTCCCAAAGAAATTATCCCCTGGATCCCAGGCCCAAGTTCTCAAACATTTTTCAACTTTCACATTCCTAAGCTGGCTTGCCAGAACAGAAATCATGGATTTCCCATCTCTGTCCTTTTAAAGGAAGTGGCCTTCAATTTATGGATTTGATTAGATCTTTTGCCTAGAGAATGTCCTGGCTATTAAGCGTTCCTTTCATTAAACAAATAAAACAAATGGGGGGTTTTTGCAATCTAGGTAGATGTTTTGTCTCTAAAACTACAGTTGGAATATGGTGACATAGAAACTGGACATGGGTGCCCTGGATTGTCAGGGGGCAGAGAAAGAGACCAGTGTGCCACTGTCCTCCCGTTGGGGATGGGGCCTGGATCACAGCAGGCTGCAGTCAGACCCTGGTTCTGATGGTTTCAGTTACTATCCATGGAGTATGCAATGGGTGCAGGGCACCATAGTTGGTGCAAAAGAATGAGCGTTGGTTTCCACAGCTACAAGAAAGAGGAAAAGAAAACTCATTAGGCTTCCCTTTGTGTTAGTGAAACCAAAAGTGCTTCTTATACCGTTGATTCTATTTGCGGCTTGTCGTTCTAATAGCAGTATTGGGGAGGCCGCGGCTGAGCAGCAGAGACGCATCACCTCATGGCCTCGGTCGGTTTATTCTTTTTAATTTCCTCACCAAATTATCAACTCAGAGCATAACCAAAGACCTCACCCATTCACCCCACATAGGTTCAGGGAATCGGAGTCTGTTGGTTCCACTAGGGCGGGGGCGGGGGGGGGTGCTCGGGGAGCAGGGGAGGGGAGGGGCAAGTGAGAGAGGGAGAGGCGAGAAGCTCCATACCTCAGCCAGCAGTGCCTGCGCTTTGAGCTGTAGGCCTGCGGGCAGACTTGAGTTCCATCTGCCCTGTGTCACCCTGGGTCACATGGCCTTGGCTACTTCGAGGACACCCAGGCCCCTAGGATAGTAGTCTCAGGCTGCTGATGGGTTGATTTGATGTGACTCGAACACAGCCAAACTTGATGCCCACAAGCTCTCAGCTGGGCCTGACAGTGCGGCCCCAGCTCCTTTGACCATAAGATCATGTGGACAGGGCACAGTACGTCTTCACGGGCGGGCAATGTGTGCGCAAGAGGTGTCCCCTTTATAATGAGATTTTCAAGTAGAGAAATATATATATATATAAAACAGTTGCTTGTGAAATATACTTTTGTAAATAATATTTAATTTTTTAAATAATATATTTGGTGCTGTTTTCTCAGATCCCCTGAGAGCACTTTTTATTTTCATTTTAAATTCTATGATTTCCTCTGCATTTCTTGAAGTACATTTTAAGGGAAACAGTAATCACCAATATACTTTTGTTTTTAAAAGACCTCTATCACTTTACTCTGAATCAAGGCTTTAAAGCAATGCCTGTCTGCATTTTTTCCCCCAGTGGAACAGACTCTGCAGTAAATTACCAGTTGAGAACTGAAATATTTTCTTGCAGTAGTATGGGCTGGAAGAGAAAGTAAAACCAAGTAAATTTACTAGTGAGGACTTAGGGCAATTGCTCTTGTTGGAAGAAGTTCCAACACATTGGAATCTTGTTTTTAAGTGTGCGCGTGTCTGTGTATGCGTGAGCGCGTGCGCGTGCATGGGTGTGCATGAGTGAAAGCACTTTGGAATGTGCCTCTTGCTTTATTTTCTACTAGGGACACTATACCTACAGTTTACACCTTGGGCGCATAAGGTTTTTCTTCTTTCTCTCTGGTTGTTTTCGTTTCGGAGTGGACCAACAGCATAAGCTGAGAGGTTTTTGTTTTCCTGAGCATGGAGCTGTTGCCAGTTTTTTCCGTTTTCTTTCTTTGTGTGCTCACCTTTTACAGACTGTAAAGGAAATCTGTTTGTGAAGATCAAGCAGAGTCAAATCTGTGCTTCTGACTGAGATGTGAGTGTATTAATCAAGTATCCCAGGGCTCTGGTTGTTTTAGAAGCCAATGATGTTGAACATTAACTGGTTTGGGTTAAAAGAGCATTAATAACATAATACTCATACCTTGTAGGTAAACAACGCTTTTTATTTTTTAAGATCAGATTGCCTCAGGTTCAGGAAGAAGCTGGGGAATCAAATCTTGAACACAATCAGCTTACGCATTTAAAAAGAATCTGCCTAAAATAAATGCTAGTCCTGTAGGTACAGGAAATAAATGATTGATTTTTAAAAGTTAAAACACAGTCATGTAATCTACGGGCAGTAAAAGAGAAAGCCGAGAAGAAACAAGGTATTCTCTCGCTGCCCACGTTTTATATAACATTTTGGAGAAAGCGGGAGTTGGTTCCCTTTCCCCAGCCTGCAGAGACTGTCTTACAACACGGAATCTGTCTACTTCTGCTTGTGTTTACAAACTATATTTGTTGGGTTTGGGTTTGTTTGTTTGTTTTTGTTTTCTTTGATGGCATTTTTTCAGGTCACTTTGCTTCGATAACAAAGGTAATTGTTTTTGAATAATTTGTTTTCACCTTTTCCTGTATTTGTACATAGTGATTCAGTATTACTGTAGAGAAAAATGCATTGTTTCTGTCATATTTCCAATCTGTGTTGGTGCTCATTTGAGAAAATAAAGTTTTCAAATATTAACCCTGTGGAGAGCTCATTTGTCTTCTTTGACCCGCTGTGTTTAATCTTGACATTTAACATTTCAAGTATGGAAAGGCCCATAGGAGGTCATCTGTCTAACCCCGGCGCAGATCAGTCCACTGAGATCATAAGAGGTTATTTTTCCTAAGGACAATCAGCCAATTAATGAATGTAAGGCAGGTCTCCTGCTTATCGGCAAATGCTTCTTCTGGCTTTAGCTATCTAAAGCACACGCATGCATGACCTTTAACCAGTATTCTTAGACTGTTTTTTTGAAACCTCATTTTCATTGATTGCATTAAGTAAAGAGGGAAAAAGTAAAGCCCCAAAATTATGTCAAGGGGGAGTGGAATCATCTCTGAAAGACTGACGAATGAAGGGATAAATATTCACGGTTATAATATTTGGAAAATAAAGATCAAGTCTTCTTGGTCACCAAATATTTATTAAATAAATACTAGATTTCAGGCCTGGGTGAGGCAGTTCTATCATCCTAATAGATCAGCTGTTTTTATTCTCACAGTAGCCTTCTAGTCTTGAATATCCAATCTTTATAAGTACAGTACTGTGTTCTGGTGCCTTTGTTCATGAAGGCTCAACTCTTAAGGGTCTGCTTCCATATCTTACAGAGGTCTCCTTTGCACAGGAAGCCTGAATGTTACAGAAAAATGTTAAAACGCCAGTGTGTCTGTGTTCACCATAGTGATAATTTTTATAAACCTGTTTATAAACAAGGAAACACCTTCCCTAGTTCCCACAAATTTCAACCTACCCTCTCTGGGCTCAGCTGCAGTTGACTTTTATGTGTCATTGAGTGTATTATCTTCTCCCTGTGACCTGTTTTGCTTCAGTGGACGTGCCTGTTATCATTTCATTCTTGTTTGCTTTTGCAGACAGCGACAGGAGAAAAACCTAGCATGTGCAGGAGACAACCAGTCTCAAGCTAGCAGTCCTTGGGCCCTCGGTCTTGCAGGCTCTTGTTCCCCCGGGTGGCTGTGGCTGTCTGGGAGAGCAGGCTGGGAGAAAAGGAGGGGACACGAATGTTTACAGAGGGGTTGGGCTGGTGCCAGGCCCTACGGTGTTGGAGCTTTGCCCCATGACCTCGAGCAGGGACCCCAAAAGGAGGCACCCCCACGTCATCCTAGGAGTCTTCGCTGTCGCCTTCCTGTGGGAAAGCAGTGGCAAATGCTGATTATCATTTTGTAGGTGATGAAATTGAGGTTTTGCAAGCTTTCGTTATTAGTGATGGGGTTGGGAATGGTAGCCCCGTCTGACTTCTCTCCCTGGTTCTCCCCCTGTACTGTGTTCTAAGTGTTAGCGTCTTTCCTCCAGCCTTGTGAATTCTTCTGTGGCTTCACAGGAGGCTTTCCATCTTGACTGGTGAACAGCAGTCTGTCCATCTTGACTGCTTCACAATAAATAAGGCTTGAGGGAGTGCAAATTAGAAGATCAACATAAAAGAGCTACGAAAGTCAGCGCTACTTGAAAGGGACCCGAGTTCCATTGCTGAATGTAAGCTTGGATTTGCTGTTTCTTAATACTCTTATCTCATCCTGTAGGTATCCTTGGTACTTCCATTAATAGTAGGTGATGAATAAATGCTTGATGGACATTAAGTTAGTAGAGAAGTAACAGTTAACAGCTTTTTAAAATCCATTTAAGGGCCGGGCGTGGTGGTACACTCGGGAGGCTGAGGCAGGAGGATCCTTATGAGTTCGAGGCCAGCCTGGGTTACAGAGTGAGCTCAAGGCCAGCCTGAACTGCATAGTGAGACCCTGTCTCAAAAAGACGAATGAATAAGTGAATAAATATAAATCTGTTTATGCTGGCCACTGTTGGCATGTGCCTATAATCCCAGCACTCTGGGAAGCTGAGGCAGGATGATAGAAAATTGAAGCCCAACCTCTGCAAGGACCCAGTCTCAACAATTAAAAAAGGGCTGGAGATGTACCTCAGTATGAAGGCTCTGCGATCCATTCCCAGTACCAGAAAAAAATCTTTAGCTGGGCCTAGTGGCCCATGACTGTAATTATAGCTACTTGAGAGCCTGATGCAGGAGGTTCACAAGTTCAAGGCCAGTCTGGGCAACTTAGTGAGACCACATGTCAGAATAAAGGGCTATGGGGTATAGGTGTAGCTCAGTGGTAAGAGCACGTATCTAGTGTATGCAAGGCCCTGAGTTCAATCGAGTTCAACCTCTAATATGGGGGTGGGGGTCTGTTGAACACATTAGTGTGAATAAGAGAATGGAACCTCAGCATAAAATGTTTCCTGTATAAGATAAAGGGCCGTACTATTCATGATCAGTATGATTTGCCTTTATGCAGCAAGCATGTGGGAGACATCTATTACGTGCACAGTCTAATGGAGAAATTAAACCAGGTCACAAAAAACGGGTGGTACGCATCACGCAAAACGGCAGAGCGAAGGCTGACAAGTGGCCTTCTCTCCACCTGTTGGCCCAAACTCCAGCCACGTCAGCCAGGACCGTCCAACCAGATTCTCACAGGCAGCTGCTTCTGCACAAAAAATTGTGCATAAGTCCTTTAATCTGAACCCAATAAACGGCTCATGTGCTAAAGCAGGGCATGGGGCAGGCTCTGGAGCTAGAGGACTTGGGTTCATTCAAGCACTGATTTCCCTTTAGAAGGAGAATCTATGGAAAAAGCTCAGCCCGAGCTCTAACACACGTAGTGAGGAATCCCTGAAATGTTACTGCCGCGCATGGTAGCACGCACCTATAGTCCCAGCTACTCAGGAGACTGAGGCAGGAAGATTCCTTGGGTCCAGGAGTTCAAAGCCAACCTAAGCAACCTAATGAGACTTCTGTCTCAAAACAAAATTGTTACAGACCTGAGTTCTTTTCCTGGTAGGTACCAAAAAATTATTACAGATTATTCAGGTCTATTTTGAATTTAGAGTGGGATAAATATACTTGTTATTTATATATATTATTTGTTAAATTTTTACAATCTCCCCATATTATAGATGAAGAAACCAGGGCTCTGAGAATATAAAAAACATGACTGTGGAAAGGCTGGGATTTTAGCTCCTAATTCTGAAGTCTGCACCCTAAATGTGGCCCCAGCCTGTCATGAAATATCTACCATGTAGGAACATTTTTGGCAGATCTAAGCACACACACCCAAAACGTCATGTCTATTTTGTTCTCTCGTGTTTTCACCCCTCCCACCACCACCACGCACACAAAATGAAAATCTCAGCTCTTCAAGCACTGAAAACACAGGGTTTAGAACTGAGAAAGAGCCCAGGCGCGGTGGCACACATCTGTAATCCCAACACTCAGGAGGCTGATGTAGGAGAATGGCCATGAGTTTGAGGCCAGCCTGAACTACAGAGTGAGACCCTGTCTCAAAACTGAAAAGCAAAACAGAAAAACAACAACCACAACAAACAAATAGAAGAGTTGAGTTGTATTATACCTTTATTTTATAGCATTTTAGGCCTGTTGACTTCAGTGCTATGATTTCATATTTCATTTGAGGGGAGAAAATATTCCAGTCTGGTGTCAGCTGTTTAGGGTGGTTGAAAGCTAACAATCCAAAGTCTTCTTGCAGGGTGGGGCGTGGGGAGAGACTGAGGCGCTGAGCACCTGCTGACATCGCCATGGGGCCATTCGTGGGCAGCTCTCCAGGCCGGCTTGGAACAAACCAAGGATTAATAGTTCCTGTCTCCTGAGGATGCTTCTCATTCCAAAGGGATGTAGGATCATTTTAACGTGAGACAGAATAGCTAGAGAAGTTGAAGTTGCCGAGGCATTAGCAAATTATCTAAAACTACTGAGTTAATTTTACTTTGCTGTAAAATAATGATTTATCCCCTGCTCATGAGCTCAGAAAGTAGCAGAATCAAGTGGAAAGCACATCAGCTTTGTGGTTGGACAGATGGGAATTTGAAGCCTGACTGCTCGGTTATATGTTCATCACTTTGAGAAAGTCACTGCAGTTAGCAGACTCGTTTCTTTTTCTGTTCCTTTTTTTTTTTTTTTTTTGTCTTTTTGAGACAGGGTCTCGCTATGCAGTCCAGGCTGACCTTGAGCTCATTTTGTAGCCCAGGTTGGCTTCAAACTTGCAGTGATCCTCCTGCCTCAGCCTCCCGAGTGCTGGGATTACAGGCGTGCGCCACCACTCCCGGCATGACATTTTTGAAACACATTTAAATGTAGGTCAGAGATAGTAGCAACAAGGAAGTTACCATTAGGACAAATAATACAAATACAGAGTGCCCCGTACAAATAGGCCTCTGCAAGTGGCTCTTGTCTTTCTGGGGAGTGACTGGAATTCACTAGGATCTGTACAGCCAGCATAGAAGGTCTGTTTATCCCTCTAACTGCTCCTTTGAGGAGACTGGTACCCAGAAGTTCTGCTTTTTTGTTTTGTTTTGTTTTTGGTACTGGGAATTGAACTCACGACCTTACACTTGCCGGGCAGGCACTGTGCTGCTGAGCTGAATCCCTGGCCCAAGAAGTTAACCAACCTTGGTTAATGGGTTGCTAAGTAGTAGTGCTGGGGGCCAGGGATATAGCTCAGTGGCATAAGTGCCTGCCTGGCAAGCACAAGGTCCTGGGTTTGATCCCAGGTACCAAAAGAAAGAAAAAAGTAGCAGCACTGGGACTCAAACCCAGATGACCTGGGCCGGTGATGGTGAACCTATGGCACACGTGTCAGAGGGGGCTGTTGGTTATCATCAAAAGCTCTACGATTTTGACATCACTCCCGTAGGCAGTCGGGCGAGCAGTCCCAGCAGCACACTGCTTTGCTTTCACTTCTGGAAGAGGGTGCTCACTAAGGAAGGGAGGGTGCAGCCAGACATCTCATCCTCGGGTTTTGTGGTAACCGCCTTTGGCAGTGTTCAGTACTTGCTCTGTGGCATGGTGTGTGGACACCACGCTAGGGGGAAGAAGACAGAAAGCTGTCAGAACCACCTCCCCAGCCTCCCCTGGACGCCCGCCTTAAATTCTGGGCCACTTCTTCAGAGCAAAGCCACACAAGCAAAGCAACCACGCCATCAAATCAGGGATGTTTTATTTATGGCTTTAATAATGGAGTCTCTGGGGAAAGGTTTGGTTTCCCATTCCCAGAAGCAAAAATGCTTCTACAGAATGCTGTTGAAATTTATTGCTGCTTTTTTCTTTCCTACCGCATTTTTTGAGCCACCTTAATAGACTTCAAAATGTGCCTTACGAAAGTAGAATGATCTGAGCTGCTCGTTTGGCTGCTGTGTTTCGTAACAAGCCGGCACCCTGCGGAGAATAGAGACTATAGGTTGGTTACGCCTCCGCAGACGACAGTCCTGTGTGGAACAGGATGCATTTTTTACCCAAACTGCGCTAACTGAACCTCATCTTAGCTTTGTCCGGTTCTCAATCCCTCGTCATCCCCAGGCAGCCAGAAGGACTGCGCACCCAGAGCTCCTGGAGGCATTCAGGCTTGACACGGTTTCCATGGCAACAAGACACAGCCAAGGCTCCAATCTCATTGCATGTTAGATCTCAATGATATTATACAAGAGATAGTTTACGCAGAGAATGTCAGGCCTCTGAGCGAGGAAGCGGAGGGAAGGGATGGCCGCTGACCTCCTGGGACCTGGGACAGTTTCTGTGTAACAAGAGGGTTGGGTAGGGCTGGGGTATAGCTCAGCGGCATAAGTGCCTGCCTGGCAAGCGCAAGGTCCTGAGTTTGATTCCTGGTACAAAAAAAAAAAGAAAAAAAGAAACCACAAAAGAGACGGGTAACCCTGTGAAGGTCAGAGCAAGCACTTGGATAACTGGTGCGGACTCCTGTGTCCGCACCATAGCGCATTTCTCTTGCCTGGGGAGACGGAGAGACCCAGCTTTAGCCTGAGGGAGGCTTGCCTGAAAAAGCTGAGTGTCTGGACAGGACCCAACACAGGAATGCTGATAAAAATCCTTCCCGCCAGGGCCAGAGGGTCCCTGGGACCTCACTGCCATAGCCCTTCTTCCTTCAGGGACCACAAGCTCCCATGCTAGTCCTCTGCTGTGGCCCTTATGAGGCTGCGTTTTTCTGCCCCCTTCCCTAGGACTCCTTGGAGGGCAGGAATGCAGACTTTTTTTTTTTTTTTAAATATAACTGCCGTGACCAACAGCTTAATGAATATTTGATCAAAGGATAACCTAGTGAATGTCAAGATGGTCATCTATCAGAAAAAGTACTCTTGCCAGGCACAGGGTTACTCCTTTGTAATCCCAGCACTCAGGAGGCTGAGGCAGGAGAATTGCCACTAGCTAGAGGTCAGGCTGGCTTGCATAGTGAGTTCAAGACCAGCCTGAACTGGATAGTGAGACCCTGTCTCAGAAAAGGGTAGGGGAGTATGCCCTTTAACCCCAACTGTAAAGGAAGCAGGAGGTACGATTACTTTAGCTTTACCTCTGTTCTGCTGGAAACAGGTAAGTGAGAGCAAAATCACAGGCCAGGAATGTCAAGTCCTGTCTTACACCTCCAGGTGAGAGTGTAAATGACGGGAGTGTAAGGGGACTGGGGTCCCTCATGCAATAGCAGGGAGGCAGATTTCTGCCCCTGGAGTGACAGGCGTGTCTGGGAGCACAAACATGAATCCTCCAGCTGGCGGTGAGGGGTGACGTGTCACCTGTTGCCCAAGGAAAGTCCTCAGGCCTGGCTTGGGTGCAGGCAACAAGGACTCTAATCCTCTTTATGGGGCCCCTTTCGACTCAGCCTCTTTGTCACTAATCTCTCATCATTTCCTCCTTGTCGTTCTCCCCTAATCTCCTTGATTTAAGGGATCTCCTTCAAGCGAGAGAAGGAGACGTGGAGACAGGGCTTTGCTTGATGGCATTTTCTCCCAAGTACTCTGCTCTTGCCTGGAGTTTTTAAATTTCCATTTCATGGCTAGGCTTTTGAGACTCAAAAGACAGGGAAATATAGTTTTCTCAAGTCATAAATACATAGCAACATTCACAACCCCTCTTTTTTTTTTTTAAAAAAAAAAAAAGCATTTTCACAAATGCCCATAGTCTTGTAACCATCCTCACAATCAACATATAGATTATTTCCATCTCAAAAACTTTCCTTGGGGCTGGGGATTTAGCTCAGTGGCACAGCGCCTGCCTGGCAAGTGCAAGGTCGTGAGTTCGATTCCTGGTACCGGAAAAAAAACTTTCCTTATGACCCACTAGCAGCCAACCTTCTCTCATCCCCAGCCCCTGACGTCCCTGTTTCCTCTTTCTATAATTTTACTTTTTTCAGAGTGACAAACAGTAGGCAGCCTTTTCACTCTGATTTCTTTCACTCAGCATAATGCTTGAGAAATTCACTGTGTTGTCCTGTGGATCAGTAGGGTGATTCTTTTTTGTTTGTTTCCAGACAGGGTCCCACCCTGAAGCACAGGCTGGCCTTGAACTCACAATCCTCCTGCCTCCACCTCCCTACTATTGGGGTTACAGGCGTGCCCACCGCGAGCAGCTTTAGGTTGTTCCTTTTTACTACCAAATAGTATTCCATTGTATGGATGGACCAAGGAATCCCTCACCAGTTGATGAACATTTTTGCGTGGTTTCAAGTCTCACGCTTCTATGGAAAAGCTGCTACAGCATCTGTGGCTAGGTTTTATGTAAGTTGTGCATATATTTTCAGTTCTCTTTGGTAAATTTCTAAGAATGGGATTGCTGGGATCATGTGGGAAGAGGGAGTTTAAATTTATAAGAAACTGACACACTGTTTTTCTATAGATGTGCCAGTTTGCATTCCAGCCGTCCACGAGACTTCTAATTGCTATACACCCTTGTTAGCACTTAGGATCACCCATGCATTCGTTCACGGAACCATCTGTCCATCAGTCAGTCAGTCAGTCATCCTGATAGATGTGCAGACTTTTTCTTTCTGATTTGTTCTGCCACATTTCTCCTTTAGAATAGATACCGGAAAATCCTCAGAAATAGCTTCTGCTTTATGCAAAAGCAAAAAGACAAGAATGAATAAAGAAATTCGAGGACAGGAGCTGGGCAGAGGAACCTGGCGTGGGACCTCATACCTCTCCAGGGGGCTTCTCCCTTGTCAACCACACAGACAGGAAACACACCGTTTGGCCAAGTTTTTCTGCTTAACCCATTTGGAAAAATCTCTTTCTACTGCTTTCAGGGTAGATTATAAAATCATCCCCTTTTGTTAAGCTCTGTTATCCAAACTAATCTCCTTTAAGCTAGAAACACCGGCTCCCCCAACGAGATGGCGGGGATGCTAGCGTCGCTAAGACAACCACATGTAAAAAAATTATAAAGGGCCGCACACTGAGAGGAAGACTCAACGCTTGACCGAAAATTCTGTTACTTCCTAATTGCTCAAGAAAGTCATTTGACACAAGCAGCCTTTGAATCCTTTTAAGGAGTCGTCTCGTGCTTTCTTGTCACTCCCCGTTCACTCCATTCATACGCACACTGCAGTGTAATCCTGCAGTTTATAATCTGGGCCATATAGCTCACGGCTCTGCGGAGATAATTACGTTCTCTAAAAGAGGCTGAATTTGGGATCTAGAAAACTCAAGTCTGAAAGGGAGATGACAGCCCCCTCTCTCTGTGTGGGAATGGAAAAGACGCTTTTCTTCCAGCTGTGTGCACACACTCATTCTCGGGGCTCTGCTTGTCCTTTACTTCTTCCTTTTGTTTTTTTGAGACAGGGTCTCACTATGTAGTGCAGCCTGGCCTTAAATTCCCTATGTGGCCCACGCTGACCTCAAACTCACAGTGATCCTCCTGCCTCAGCCTCCCGAGTGCTGCGATTACTGACGTGCACCACCACGCCCGGCCAGTCTTCTTTTTACCCCATGCAAAGGACAGCAGGGGTGGCAGGCTCCCCAGGGTGGGAATTTTTAAGAACTCGGGTAATTTGCTGACTGGTTGGCAAGGATTTCTTCTGGTTTCTAAGCAATAAATCAAGACTTGCAAGCAAAAGGCAGCCCCTCACTTTGGACACCATGTGGATCCATTTTCCTCAAAGTCCCGTATCCAGGGTGACCCAGGATGATGGCAAATGTAAAACCTGCTGGAATTAAGTGCCCACATTCGAGAACCACGCTGCAGACATCTGTTTCAAAAAGTAGTGGTGACACAATGGGGTCAAATGAAGCTGTCAGAAAATAGCAGCTAGTAGTAGCTCGCAGGTACCATGCGCCTTGCCAGTCACCACTGCTTCACACGTGCTTTTCATTAGCCTTCGCCTTACCCCTCTGAGGTAGGTCCTGTTATTAATGCAGCTTTGCTGTAAAAACCGAGGTTTAATAAAATGGTAACTTCTTTTGAGTAGAGGGGAGGTGAGACAAGGTCTCGCTTTGCAGTTCAGGCTGGTCTTGAACTCACTGTGTAGCACAGGCTGGCCTCAAACTCACAGCCATCCTCCTGTCTCAGCCTCCTTAGTGCTGTGATTACAGGAATGTGCCACCATGCCCAGGGTAATGTAATTTCTTAAAGACCCCCAGCTAGCAGACAGCATGGCCAAGTTTAAACCCAAATAATGTGGCTCTAGGATTTTCATTCCTTTTTCTTTTCTCCTTCTCCTTCTTCATCCCCCTCGACAGGCAGGCTCTGAACTTGAATTGATCCACCTGCCTCAGCCTCCCAACTGCTGGGGTTGCAGGCATGCACCACCACACCCAGCTACTACAGTTTTCATTCTTAACCACAATACATTCTTTCTCATACCACAGCCTCACTGCTGCAAAAATCCTTAGGTAAATAAGTCCAACAAATGTGAGGACAAAATGTTTCCTAGACCTCGCCATCTACTTCGAAAATCAATTTGTATCAACAAGACCCTCAGCCAGGTGTGGTGGCACAGCACCTTGAGAGGCTGAGACAGGAGGATTCCCATGAATTCAAGGCCAGGGTGGGCTCCATAGTGAGTTCAAGGCAAGCCTGGACTACATAGCAATACCCTGTCTCAAAAAACAAAACAATAAAAACTCCAAAATGGGGCTGGGGATTTAGCTCAGTGGCACAGCGCCTGCCCGGCAAGCGTGAGGTCGTGAGTTCGATTCCTGGTACTGGAAAACAACAACAACAACAACAAAAAAAAAAAAACAAAAAAAACAAAAAAACAAAAAACCCCAAAACAAGCCATTCATTTATTCATTTGACAAATATTTATGCACATGTACAGAATGGTGTGTCCACAACAGTAAAAAGATCACAGTGGCTGCTTCCCTCATGGTTCTTGTATCCCTAAAGAGAGACAGTTTGTAAGGAGAAAATTACAATAAAAAGGGGTGTGCTGCATCAGAGGTGTGCCTGCCAATGGCCCGGAGGAGGGGGCGCCTAGGCAATTGCCAGTGAGGAAGGGCTTCGCAGAGGATCAGGGCTGGGGCAGAGGCTCAAAGGACGAGCAGGGACCACCAGATGGACTGTGTGTGCACATGTGTGTCTGTGCACGTGTGCATGTAAACACGAGTGTGTCCATGTACCGGGTTTTGCAGAGAGGAGGAAGCAGCATTCTTGGTAGAGGGGACAGGCCAGGCCCAGGACTCAGACCCGGATGTGCCTGGAACCCAGAGCTCACAGGAAGCAGCAGGAGAGGAGGCTGAGGCTGCGCAGAGACTAGGGCGGGGTGTTGATGGGCCCCAGCAGGAGCTTGGGTTGGAAGTCACAGGCAACAAGAAGCCATTGGAGGACTTTCCCACCACTGCTGGAGCTTGGAGCCCAGGGCTTTTCCCTCTGAGCTACAATTCCAGGCCTTTTTTTGTTGCGGGGGGGACAAGGCCTTACTAACTTATCCAGGCTGACCTTGAATGTGTGATCCTGCTGCCTCGGCCTCCTCAGTGCTGGTATCACAGGCAGGCAGCACCACACCCGCCCATTAATGGTTCTGAGCAGAAGGAAGCAAGGCAGGATCTGATGGGCGTCGGCTTCCAACTCCATCAGTTGGGGGAGTCAGGGTTAGAGAGAAGCAGAAAGGCAAAATTGAGGCAGGGAGGTAATTTAGGGGGACGTAACAACACTGTGGACGAGAAGAGATAAAATGCCTCCCCGGAGGCAGTGTCAGTGGAGATGGAGACGTGGAGAGAAAGTGTACGGGACTTGGGGATTATTTCACCTCGACTTAGTGTCATGGTTGCTGTGGTCTGAATGTGTCCCCCGAGATTAATGTGTGGAAACGTAATTGCCAGGGTGACAGTATTAAGAGGTGCAACCTTGGGGAGCAATTAAGTTATGAAACAGCCCTCATGACTGGGATCAGTAACCTTATAAAAGAGGTTGAAGGGCTGGCTATGCAGGTTAGAGGCAGAGCGCTTGCTTAGTTTTAGCACGTGGGAGGCCCTGGGTTTGATCCCCAGCAGTGCAAAAAACAAAAAGCAACGACAAAGGCTGAAGAGAGCACCCCAGCCCCCTCGCCCTTCTGCCTTCTGCCATGTGAGAATGTGGCACTGGGGCCATCTTGGAAGCAGGCAGTGAGACTTCACCAGACACCAAACCTGCTGGTGCCTTAAGCTTGGACTTCCCAGCCTCCGGAACTGTGAGAAGTAAATTTCTCTTATTTCTAAATTACCCGGAACTGTGAGAAGTAAATTTCTCTTATTTCTAAATTACCCGGAACTGTGAGAAGTAAATTTCTCTTATTTCTAAATTACCCTATCTGTGATATTTTGTTATAGCAGCCAGCGTGGACTGAGACCATAGTTAACTCACAGGCCATGGCTCAGACTGCCTCAGGGTGTGGGTCAGGCTACCCAACCTGTCAGCTTCAGTCTTTGTTTGTTTTTGTTTTTTTTTTCTTGTACCAGGAATTGAACTCACGACCTTGCACTTGCCGGGCAGGCGCTGTGCCCCTGAGCTAAATCCCCAGCCCCCTGTCAGCTTCAGTCTTGTCATCAGTACAAGGGGGACAATCTTGGTACTGAAAGCACAGGGTGTGGTGAAGTTCAGTGAGATCCATGTACTTTGAACAGTGTCTACCACTGTAAATGCTCAACACATTTTCTTTCTTTCTTTCTTTCTTTCTTTCTTTCTTTCTTTCTGTCTTTTTCTTTCTTTCTTCTTTCTGTCTTTTTCTTTCTTTCTTTCTTTCTTTCTTTCTTTCTTTCTTTCTTTCTTTCTTTCTTTCTTTCTTCCTACTTGTATTTTGGGATTTTAGGGTTTTTTTGTTTGTTTTTGAGACAGGGTTTTACTACGTAGCCAGGCTGGCCTCAAATTCATGGTGATCTTCCTGCTTCAGCCTCCCAAGTGCTGGGATTACAGGCATGAGTGCAATCATGTCTGGCTGTGTTTTCTTCATTTTAGTGAGAGAAAGAGAGAGACATAGGTGAGCCCCAGGTTCCTGGCCTGGGTCACGCCGTGGACATGCACTTGGCAGAGGGCACTGGCTTTGAGAAGACCCCCGCCTGCAAGGGCGCCTGCTGAGAGCATCGTGAATCAGTGACATACAGATCACGACTGAGACTTGACTTATTTGTTTAGCTGTGAAATTGTAAGTGATGCTCCTGATAGCCTCAGGCTCCCTAGAGGAGGAGAAAGACATGGAATCAATAGTTTCTCTCAACAATCTCATCTCATTAAACAGCACCACCATCTTCCCAAGCTTATGAGGTTGAAATCTGTGCTGTCTATCCGCCCTCTCAATCGGCCCCATACACAAGTCTTGTTAACCCCAAATTGATTCCAAATCTTCCCCATCTCCACTGCTACAACCTGGCTGAAGCCACCGCTCCTCTCCCTGGACTCCGCCAATGGCCTCCTGCGGGGCTGTCCTCGCTTTCACTCAGGCCCCTTCTAGTATGTTCCCAAGGACAGTGCAACGATCTTGTCATAAATCAGACTGGCTGCTCCTCAGAGATTAGAGTAAAATCCGAACTGTTCAAGGTTCTACCTACTCTGACAGCTACAGCCTTGCAACTCACAACCACACGGACATTCTTTTCTTTTGTCTTATTTCAGACAGGATCTCACTATGAAGCCCAGGCTGGCCTCAAACTCATGATCCTCCTGCCTCAGCCTCCAGAGTGCTGAGATGACAGCACTACCCCATCTGATGAGGCCACCATTGCTTTTAAGGTTTTTTTTGGACTTTTTTTCTCTTTTAGTACCAGGAATCGAACTCAGGGCCTCGGGCTTGGCAGGCAGGCGCTGTGCCACTGAGATAAATCTGTGGCTCAGTGCCACCGAGCTAGATCCGTGGCTCAGTGCCACCGTTCTTAACAGAGTAATCGATCACCTTCATAAAACACACTCCCCATGTTCTGCGCAGGTGATTTTATAGTTTGATATAAAACAAAGGCTCCCACCCGTCATGGGCCTGCGGCATTCCACCCATCTGGCCTTCCCCTTAGTTAATTCTTGCACCAACGCTGCAAAGTAGGTATTATCCTCCTCCTCGTCTTGCACATGGGCAATCTCCTGCTCAGAGGCTCAAGACTTGCCCAAGGCACCGGGCTGGGGTAGGGGGAGCGAAGGCTCAAACTGAGCTCTGTCTCATGGCCCTGATGTCTGGGCTGGTTCACAACAGCGCTGAGGACCGGAGCCTTCACTCGGAGGGTAGATGGGCCGATGCCACCTGGCGAATGCTAATTTAGGAAAACAACCCTGTGATAAAGATTTATAGAGAGCAGACTCTGTAATTAGCCTGCTGGCCCAGCAGGAATGTGAGTTGGATCTACTGTCGGTCACAGCTACTCGGCTTCCCGAGGTTCAAGGGCAGCACTGTGGGGTCTCCGACGAAAGCAGTTTTCAAAGGTGGGAGTCTAGGAAGGGCTTCTCCGGGCTGTGCCGGGGAGGCCGATGTCCTGACAGTGGAGACAGCACCTTGGGACAGGACCAAGGAAGCATGAAGGGCAACTAGTGTGCTGGACAGGCCGGGGGCAGGGGACACATGCACGCTGGTGCGAGGGAGGGCAGACCGGGAAGAGAAGCAAATGCAAGCACAGCGGGAGACTTGGAAGAAAAGTTTTTGGCCCCAGCTTCTCCTAGAATGCTTTTCACTGCCTGGCTGGCTGAGACACCTTCTGTGAAGAGCCCTTTTAACTGAGTAGTAAAATGAGACCCTCGTGCTCCACTGCCACCAGAGTCCCGCAAGTCCTTAAACGCCGCCTCTTCAGAGGTCTTTCCTGAGCTCCGCATCTAAGTCAGACGAAGCTCCCACCCTCACATCGCTGTGCCCGACCAAGTAATCTCTCAGTAGCACCTCTCACCGTCTGCCGTGAGATATTTATTAATTTCCATGTGATTTGCCTGGCTGTCCTCCTGGGCCACAGACCTCCTTTGTTTAAGTCACCAGGGTGTGTGAAGAACCTGCCAAGAACCTGGCACACAGTGCTGGTATGAGGGAAATGTTCAGAAACTACTTGCTGGGGTGGCTGAAGCAGGGAGTGGCACGAGGGGGGCTGGTGCTTGCGCAGGTGGCCTTTGTGGAAATAAGTTCCGGTGTCCCGTGTTGGCAAGTGGGGAGAATCAGGCTAGCGTCACCACCAGGGACAGGTCCCAAGAGGAAACAAGGACGGCTCCCCAAGGGGTGCTGGGTCCGGTTCTTCTGCCTAACTCGGCTGAGGGGGACTCTGGGCTGTTTCTATGGAGAGAGCCCGGCGGTTTGGGCCTAGCCCTCGCTTCCTCACACTTGCCCCTGTCAGTGTCCGGCGGGGAGGGGGGGGGCAGAACCCCGGGACAGGTCATGCTGGGGCTTGCCCCACTTTGTGTTGCAAAGAGGTCTGGCTGGCTCCCATCAGATATAAGCGAATTTTTGGCAAGCAAAAAGGAAGCGAGCTGAACCATAGCAAGAACAAAGTCCGCCTCCCACCCCCTCTCCCCCACACTGAAGTGGTCTGCTGAGGAAAGCCGGCTGGTACTGGGTTAAAGACAGGATTACTTGGCTGAGTGCAGGGTGCGGGCAGGTAATCCCAGCTACTTGGGAGGCTGAGGCAGGAGGACCACGAGTTCTAGGCCACCTTGGGCAATTTAATAAGGGCTTGTCTAAAAATAAAACCAAAAATAAATTAAAAAGGGATGGGGACATAGCTCAGTAGAGAGTGCTTCCCTGATATATGTAAGGCCCCAGTCTCCCATACAGTGGATATGTGTGTGTGTGGGGGATTATTTGCCATCTAATAATCAGGTGTTTGGTGGCAGATTTTCTCAGTAAGGTAAAAAACAGGACGTCCACGGTATTTTGTTTTTCCTTTGGTCTTCTGATAGCAGCGTTCCCTTGAGGTCTGGGAGACCTGACTCTTTTAAGGAGCCCTTGAAGTGCCGATGAGCATTTGGTGGCAGCCACGCAGAGGCCTTCCGCACCCTTGCTCACCGGCTCGCATCAGTGCCGCCCTTTGTTTATGAATGGCGGGACTTGGTGAGACTTCCAGTTGGGAGGGAAGGTCAGTGGGGCAGGAGCTCCTCCCCTTGGCCTACGCAGGACGCACCACAGTCCTCCCTTCGGGATTTCTGACGGGATGACCCTGGAGGAGGGAAACAGAGGTCAGCTCATTCCTATGAACCTGAGGTGTTTATGCGACGAGCCTGCACATTTAAAGAGGCTGAACATTTTTTTTCCTCACTAGTGTGGGCTTTTTGGATGACCTAGGTTTGCTGTCAGTTTTCCATGTCTTTTATTTTCTAGAATGAAAGTCAAGACTGTTTATTATTGATATATTATATATCCCAGGCACTCTACTAGGCAAAGCTGTCTCACGTCATTTACATTAAAACTGTTTCAGGCTATCTTGTTATCCCTCTTCTATATAGAAGATGGTGTTTCAGAAAAGTAGAATGTATTTAAGTCCTCTCAGTATAGAGGCTGAGTCAGAATTTGAACCCAGAGTTTTTGCCTTCTAAGCTGACATGCTCTTCCCATTTAGAGCCCATGGGGAGTTGGAAGAGCTGGAACAAATGACAGGATGCTGCTTATCCATATTAATGTAGTGCTAAAGAGAGTTTTGCTTGTCTGCTCTCACTGGGGAGAAATGTTTTTTTTTTTTTTATTTTTTTATTTTTTGGCCTTTTTGAGACAGGGTCTCACTATGCAGTTCAGCCTGGCCGTGAACTCACTTATTAGCCCAGGCGGGCCTCAAACTCGCAATGATCCTCCTGCCTCAGCCTCCCGAGGGCTGGGATTACAACTGGGGAGAAATGAGTGCAGGGTTAAGCATGAAAAAAAAAAAATTCTTTTCCTGGTGCCTAAACTGATCATAGCACCCACCTCTTCCAGACAATCAAAGCTTCTGTAAGTAAGGCCACCTTGTTACTATCATCACTGAGAAAGGTGACCTTGGGAAAGACTACCCCCAATTTGGCCCAGAACTGGCCATTGGGGATGGCAGAGGGATCTGCATTATTGGACAAGACAGCTGCCATGCTTTTTCAGTCCTGCCCAGGAATAGATGGGGAATAAAGGCTCCCATAAAATGACAGCTTGCACACATGTCTCCTGCCCTAAACCAGGGGAGCCCAGTAGGACAGAAACCCCAAGGCAGTGGCTTGTCTTTGTGGCCCGTCACTCTGTCTCCCCGCCTCTATCCAGCCTCCCTTTCTGGGGAGAAGCCAGCCTGGCCTTCCCCCTGCGAGACAGAGCATGCGCTCTGGGACCCTTGGCAACCTCCTCCCGGAAGGGTGCCGCTTCCTCGCTCGAGATGTATTCGTCAACTGTAATCACACTGCGAGTGGAGTCAGCCAAAGCGGTGGCTATTAATAGGGAGGTGAAGAAAGCTGACTCAGAAGGAAGCTGACTTAGGTCGGCGGGGAGAGCCCGGCCACCTTGGCCTACAATTCTCCGTGAGAGGTCAGTGTGAGACAGACCTGAGCGTATTTCCATCCTGGGCAGCAGTCAGCAGTACCTGGATTTCTCGACTTTGGAAATAGAAATCCGAAGCAGTCCTAATCAAAGGGCTCTTTAGCTGTCTTTCCCTGGTCCTGGGGGAAGCTCCCACCCCTGAGCACAAGTAACTTCCGTAGCTGTGACTCAGCAGAGAAGCGACTGTTCCTCCTCGTCCCCGGTTGAGGCGCCTTGGAAAGGAGCACAGGGCTACATTTCTGTGGGCTCCCGCGGCTGTGAAGCCAGCTCTGACCCAGGTCTGAGCTGGCCAGGGCCCCCCACTGGCAGAGACATCCAAGTAGGGTGATCTTGTTTCTAGCCATTTGATGAGGCTCGGGATGTAGCTGCTACTGAAAGGTTGAGGCGGGGACGTGGTGCAGAAGGGCCTCAGACTGTGGGAAAAAGATGTAATTCTGTGTAAATGCAATGCATTTGGTGGGGGGAGCTGACGTTTTAGTCTTTCGGTAGACTCACCATTACGTGGCAGCAGGGAGCAAGACAGATCCCCAAACCAGGCCTAGGGCACCCAGGAAACACGGAAGCCGGGTTCATGGTCTCTCCTTCTGTTCTGGGCCACGAACACATGACCTGCATATGCCGCCTCCTGTCATCCTTACCTCACCCAGCAGGTGGGTGTTGACATCCTTGTCCTCAGAAGGGAAACTGAGTTTTCAAAAAGGTGGAGTCACTTTGTCATACAGGGAGCACGTGACAAAGACAGGACTAAACCCTCGGTCTGCCTGACGCCAGGGGAACAGGCAGGCTGCAGACAGCCGCCTCTGTGCCCAGCAGGCACAACTTTATCCGGTGCACTTCTGGCCTTGTCCACACTGTCACTTCGAGGCCAGCAATGAGGCCCCCCTTGTGGGGGGCGGGGTGTTGTGGGGAGTCAGGGAGAGGTACGCTCTGGTCCTCCCACCTTTTCAGTTGTTAGGTACGTTTCCTCACCCCAGAGGATCCATCTTGGCTCCTGGTTCTCTGAAGAAGGAGGTGCGGATGAAGACAGGATGAGGGAGTATTTTCTCCCTCTTCTAAAAGTATTTATGAAGCACCTAATGCGCTTGGCTCTGGGTGCCCTGGGCACTTTCAGATTAAAGAGCAATTGAATGACATCATTGATCGGCTACTTTTCTCTGCTGCTTCCTGCATATCCTCAATGTAATTCCATGTGATAAGAACCGTACACACGTGTCTGCCTCCTTAGAGTTACGTAGGTGTCATAACTGCATACGTAGATGTTACTGTAGAGTATCTTTTTACCTGGAGCTGGTCCCTAGTGCCTCAAAAACAAAACAAAACAATCTTTTTGCAGAGTGAAGAGCATATCAGGGAGTGGCTTTCTTTCCACCGATTGTCGTTTGGGTTATTTCCTAAACCATGGCCCCAGACACCAGGTCTGAAGCTCTGGCAGTGCCTAAGGAAGAGTTTTCAGCCCCCAGCTCTTAGGGGTTGTAAAACACAGAGATGGAATTGGGCTGGGTTTATGGGAATCCGTTCATTTTATAGCCAGGCCATGGCTCTAAAGGATCCTGAGAAGATTAGAAAATAAATTGCAGACCCACAACCTCTAAGCTATTGTTTTGGGGTCTTATGTACTTTTTTGGTCAATTTTTTCTTCTTTATTTTGAAAGGGAAGGAACTTAACATAATGATAACCAGCAGGACAGTGGCAGCGTGGCAGTTCAGACAGCTCCTCTTCTCCCTGTCCTCAGAGTTAATTAATCCTCACTGTACCTTGAACTAGGTCACCCGCGCGCCATGCTGGGGCCTGAGCTGGCTGTCAGGGGAGGCTGTCACTTCCAGGCTGGCTTTGCTGCGCCGCCCCGGGCTGCGTGCAAAGGGGCCGTGTTTCACCTTCGCGTGGGATTGTCTCTCTTCTCTTCCTGAGAGGTGACCATTTTCAGATCTGTGGGTGGAGAGGAAAATCTTCTCTTCCAAAAATAATCTTTTCTGCAGTGGGGTTTGAAGCTGGACCAAGCTGCTAATGCTATTTTTACCCAGTTTGCAGTTCAGGGTGTAAATAGCAACTCTGGCTGTGTTTTTTGTTTTTTTTTTTTCTCCACAGCCAACAACGGTCAACCTCTTTGAGACAGAGGCATAAGGGAGACAGGAGAGAGTTTGCCCTCAGGCCCAGGTAATGATTCCTAGACCACTGGGTCAGGACACCTACCGGAGAGGCAAATCCGAGGTTCTGAGGTTCTGTTATCTCCGGCTGTGCTGTAGACACCCGGCCTCATGATAGCTGCTCAGGCCGAGGCTGATTTAAAGACGCACGTGCTGCATCATGAGGGAAAGGGCAGGCCTGTAAATCCAAGCCTGAGTCCCCTGCGGTTCCGGCAGCTCTCTGCTCTGGCCGGTTCTCCGCTTCACCCTCCATCCCCTTGCAATACCCTGAATTCCCTCCAAGGTTGCTGCTGCCTTGAGAATGTCTCTTGCCTCAGTCCCGCCAGATCAGGAGCTGAGGAAAGACAGAGCAGATGTCTACTCAGAAGGGAGAATGTCTCTAAAAATAGAACCTGCTGGTTCTCCCGCCAATGGAGGCCCACAGCCTTCAGTACTGCAGGGCCTGCAGAGGTCAGCGTGAGGGGAGGGCTCACTCCACGCCTGAGTGAGCAGGCGCTGCGGGCAGCTGACCAAAGCCTTGGTCTTTGTCTGGGATCCCAGGGGCTGGGGGAGAAGTGCAATGGCTTAGGGGCCCTTTGATGGTGCTCTCCAGGAGCGGGATACCCCAGCAAAGGCTGAGGAAGAGGCGCCCATCACTGTCAGCAATTCCCTACTGCTTCCCCTCTTGGGAATGATCAGACTTCAGTTGCTTTTCCCAGAGGCCAGATTTCTCACCCAAATCTGTTGTTGGGACGCTTGGCCCGAAATAAAATAGGAATTAAGAGTCAACAGGGGTAACAGCAACTTCTAGTGGAACTGTCCATACCCTTCCTCTAGATACACATCAATCAGTCAGTCCATCCAGACACTCCTCAAATATCTCCTGCAGAGTCAGGACTGGGCCTGTGGGCACACGGTTCAAGTTTCAGGTTCTTCCAGCGGATGGTTTTGTAGGAGGTAAAAAAAAAAAAAGGTCAGAGGACAGGTAGGCAGCTGATCCCCCAAGCAGTTATTTTTGGAAGTGGTCCCTGGGCAGCGTCCTTGGAATTGATTCTGGGCAGCTGTTAATTGCAGAGCTCTCTGCCAATTATTGATAGCTAAAGTGGCATAGAAGAGCTTCTGATGGTAAAAATAGGGGCAGGTAAGAGCTGAGCGAATCGCTTTACATTTGAGAAGCGAGGACGAAAACATGCTGTGTCGATCCGCTTTGTCCCCGCTTTCCACCCATGGTTAGCTCGATTCTCCCCCAGGACTGGCCAGCAGGGCTTGCTTAGTGACCTCTAGCAGAAAGCCCAGCAGGGAGCCGTGCAGAATTAGAACAAAGCTTGGTCTAAGCAGCTAAAACAGAGGCGCTCCACGCTGGGGTCGGGGCACCCAGTTTTCCCTGGGCTCTGTCACATTAAACAGCTCACGCTGCAGTTTTCAGTAAAATCCGTTATATTTTAACTATACGTTCGGTTAATTTGGAGCTTTGTTATTGTCCGGTTGAGCTGGTAATGAGTTCACCCACTGAAACTAACCAACAGTGGTTTTATGAGGAAGGCTCTTGAAGCCTGGATGGTAAATGTTTACCTTAAAACTCAAAACAAAGCACCTCAGAAAAGGCAAGCAGGAAAACGTACCCTGCTGAGTGAAACCCCAAGCACGTGGCAGGCTGACTGGTGTCTGTTTTGAACAATACTCACAGCCCCAGCCTTGACAGAGAACACGCCTGGTGTTCGGGTGTTTTCTGGACTCCACCCCGAAGAGCCATTTCCCCTAGCGCCATCAATAGTTAAACTTTGGTTCTGCTCTGCCGATGACTGGTACACACTGCGTGGCTCTGAGATCATCGAGAAAGAAACACAGCCGGCGTGGGAAGGGAGTGAGATTTCAGCGCTCTTGAAATGCCTTTGATGGGCACGGTGCGCAAGCACACGGGTTATGGCCACCCGGTGCCCCTGGTGGTGTCATTTTGTTATGAATTGCTATTCCTTCCTTTGAATTTTGCGTGATTTTAAAGGAAGATCTCTAGCTCCTTCAGGAGCTGCCTACTGCCGTGGCGTGTGAGCGACTGTAGGGAGACTGATGTTTCGTATTCACAGCCCATCACTTTGAACCCACGCTGATTGCAAAGTCAACAGCATCCGCTGAGCGGACTGAATCGCATGTGGTTCGTGTTAGGGGGCCGGCGTCTCCCCACTCCGGGGCCCTCTGTTCCCCAAGGAGCCCCATTAGCGCCGCGCTCCGGCTCCTCGCCCGCTCACTCCTCGGGGCAGGAAGGAGGAGTGATTTAACCTGACAGGTGAGCCCGGAAGGGGCACGGGGCCTCCCAGCCTCTTCCCTGCTCCCCTGCAGGGTGGGCAGGGGCGCCCCGTGCTTGGCCCAGCTGCGTGTCTCTGAGCACCCGGTGGTCTCGCCCTCGGCAGCTCATTTGACTGGCAGAACAAGACACGTTCTCCAACCTCCAAGATGATTAAGGTTATTTTCAGTTCTCGTCCAGCTTCCTTCTGTCTTCTGGTTCAAGTCTTGCAGAGAAGGAAGGGCCCTGCTATTTTTAGGCTTTCCCTAAGTCCCAGCATACTTACCGGGAGACTTCCGGGTGAGTACAGGCCTTTGGTGCAGAGGTGAGATCTGGCTTCCAGACCCACACGCTTACTTTCCACAGGGCACCGGGCTCCTTGGCTGGCGGGGGAGCGGAGGGAAGTTTCCAGAAGGTATTCCTCCCGGCTGACAAAGTCGCTCATTGACTGCCAGGGGATGCAGCGGCGTTGCGGAGGCAGCGTCTCTGCTGTCCCGCAGTGTGTGATCTAACTAGAGTGTATCAATTAGAAGGTTTAATGTTTCAAGTGAAATAAAACAATCTCAAACAGCTGAAGCAGTAGAGGAAATTTACTGGCTCAGTGGAGATCCAGGCACAGTTTGATCCAGAACTCAAACAACACAGATCCATTTCTTGGCTCTGCCGTCTCAGGGTTGGATTCACTCTTTAGCCGCCACGCGATGCAGCTCCTCCTCCCGCTGCCGGCTTCGAGCTTCGCACTTGGGCTGCAGCAGATCTGAGACGCCATTTACCAGCCCGGGAAGGCTCCAAGGCCCCCCGCAGGCCCTCAGACCCCCGAGACAACTTTGCTCAGACCGTCTTAGGGTCTGGAGCATCTCCTGTCCTGGGTTTAGCATGGCAGGGTGCAGAGGGGCTTCCTCACCTGGGGCACACCCGGGCATGTGGGAGCTGGGCCCTTCCCGATGGCTCAGATTCCGGCACTTACTAGGGAGGGAAAAGGGGCCACAACCAATATCTGTCTATTTCAGAGGAAAAAGACAGTAAATAAAGTTATATTTCTGCTCTGAGGGAACGCTTCAGCCTGCCGAAAATGGAGACATCCCATCATACCTGGCAAGTTGAGCACAGGCTTGGAATCAGATATTCATGTTCCAGATTCCGTGTAGGCCTTCTGGATGTTATAGGGGTTAATACCTTCCCGTTCCTCCTTCTCCTCCTCCTCCTCTTCTTCCTCTTCTTCCTCCTCCCTACACTACTAGGGATGGTACTCAGGGCTTTCATACTGAGCTGTATCCCCAGTCCTTTTAAAATTTTAAATTAATTATTATTATTAATTATTATTATCATTATTTCAGTTATTTGAGACAGGGTCTCACTAGGTAGCCCAGGCTGGCCTCGAACTCAGCAATCCTCCTGCCTCTGGAGTGTGCCACCACTCCTGGCTCTTTTTTTTTGTTTTTTATTTTGAGGCAGAGTCTTGCTAAATCGTGATCCTAAATTGTGATCCAAAATTGTGATCCAGCTTGGGGTCCTCCTGCCTCAGTCTCCCAGAGTGCTGAGAAACAGGTGTGCACCATCATGCTCTGCGCTTGGCCTCTTGATCGAGTCCTCTGGTAATGGCCCTTGGGTAGGATTCTCCTGCTCTATCATCCCTTTTCTCTTCTGGAAAGGAAGCTAATATATGCATCTATATAATTATATATTATTATATGAAGAAATATAGAGTGGGAAGGACACTAAAATGGTAACTGACATAATCTCCACAAAGCAAACAGGCGTATGTCACTTAAGCTTTTTGTTAGTGTACATTCACTGTGCTTCCAGATTTGAGGATATTCGGCTGAAGCTAGATTTATAATCTAAGCACTCTGGGAGGCAGAGGCAGGAGGATTATAAATTTAAGTCCAGCCCAGGCAACTTAATGACTTGAGACCCTTTCTCAAAATAAAACAAGGATGGAGATGTAGCTCAGGGAAAAGGCCCTGGGTTCAATTCCCAAAAATAAACAAATTTTAAAAGGGGCCAAGCATCAAGGCCCAGGGTTCAACCCCTCAGTTCAGTGCCGGGGGTGCCGGCATTCAGTGATGTACTTTAGGGGGTAAACATTCACCACACCAGGGCAGAGCAGCACTATGTGAGCTGTAAGCCTTCAGTGTTCTGAGTTCAGAAGATCTATGAAATGACCTAACCCGAATGCTGGTCACACTGACGCATGCCTGTGATCTTAGCACTGCGAGGCTGAGGCAGGAGGATTGGGAGTTTGAAGCCAGCCAAGGCTACAGACCCAGACCCTGTCTCAAAACAAAAAACAAAAACAAAAAAGATACAATCCAAATGAATTGAAAATGGACAGAAATACAGTCAAACCCAGTGTGGAAAACTGCTCTCAATGATATCGAGCCAGCTCTCAGAGTGATGAATTACTTGCTAAGCATCTTGAGAAAGCCAATGTGTCTGAACCAGCCTTATTTCGGCATTGAACAGATATTTTTGGGTTTGCCTGGTGTGGTGGTGTATGCCTATAATCTTAGCACTCAGGAGGCTGAGGCAAGAGGATCACTGGGATTCTGAGGCCAGCCTGGGCTACAAAGTGAGTTAAAGGCCAGCTTGAACTATATGGTGAGAATCTGTCTCAAAAAACAAGACAAACATAAACAATAAACATTCTTGGGTATCGACTAAGAAGCTACAGCAGGAACACATAATCAATTTATGTGACAGGCCCTAAAATCCTTTTGAAAATAAAGAAGGGGTGTTCCTTTACCGAAGGGTGAATTACAAGGGTGAATTACAATTAGTACATTTACAACTAAATGTACTAATACTATGACATACTATGGTGTCAGAGTCAGAAAATGCAAAACTACTTTCATTTTGGGAGAAGGAAGATGGAGAAAGAGTAGGCCATGCCTGGGACTGGAAGTTGAACCCAGGACCTTCACACTGAGCTGCATCCCCAGCCCTTTTATATTTTTTATTTTGGGACAGGGTCTCACTAAGCCACCACATTGCTTAATCTTGGTTTGAACTTGTGATCCTCCTGCCTCAGCCTCCCAGAGTGCTGAGATTACAGACGTGCATCCCCCAACCCCAGCTTACAGTTTTTCATTCTTTTAAATAAATATGAATCAGTTCTCTGGACACTAGAGCAGCAGTTTATTTGCACCGTGCTGCTCTTATTCTGACGTACATCCCGGTCAATTATTTATTCACTCAATTATCCAGTCGTTCACTCATTGCACCTTGATGGAAAGCTTGATATGTGTCAGGTGCAGTAGAGAGGGCCGGGCACAACACAGTGAGACACAGACTGCAGGAGTCCCGTAGACCAAATTTCCAGAGCACTTGGAAAGCCCCGGATGAAGAGCCCGGATGAAGAGCCCGGATGAAGAGCCCGGATGAAGAGCCCACTGTGCGATGAGGGAGAGTAGGGCGGCTATGCGGGCAAGGGGCGGAGGGCGGGTGCGCTGAGGGAAGAGGAGGCTGAGCGCCCAGGCGCGTAGAGCGTCAGGTGGATTCTCACAGACCTCGCTGTGGGCTTTGGGCATTATTTTACAGATAAAAGGGTTTTGTTGAAGAATTTAAGTAAACAAGTGAGAATATTACGTTTGGGTTGTAGAAAGACGTTCTGGCAGCAGCCTGAGGGGGAGTTGTGATGTGGAGGGGTTGAAGGCGAAGAAATCCACAGGGAAGCTATGTCAGTAACTAGGCGGCAAATGATAATTGATGATTGGAAAACAGGGAACAGGACGAGGGAACAGGACCACGCATGGTGGTGTGCTCGGGAGGCTGAGGCAGGAGTATTGCTGCGAGGTGAAGGTCAGCTGGGACTATATAAGGAGTTCAAAACCAGACTGAAGTACATAGGGAGAGCCTGTCTAAAAAATAATAATAATAATAATAAAAAGAACTGAATGAGTTCAAAGAAGAATTGAAAGATTGAAACAACAAAACTTCATAACTGTCCAGGTGTAATCCCAGCACTTAGGAGGCTGAGGCAGGAGGACCGCCACCAGTTGGAGGCTTGACACCAGTTCGAGGTCAGCCTGGGCTGTATAGTGAGTTCAAGACCAGCCTAAACTAAAAAGCAAGACCCTGTCTCAAAAACAAAAAAAAACAGAGAAGAGCTGGGGAAACTAGGAAAGAGGAGGAAGACACAGTCAAGTAGGTCAGAGCTGCTGAGAGCTCTAGCAGGGCGTCTGTGACATTTCCCTATTAGGAGCAGAAAGCCTTGACATGCGGAGCCCCTGGCACAGTACGACATCATACAAGCAGTGTCCATGACGCTGGCTGCAGAGAGACACACGGATGCCCAAGAGTGACCCACTGCTCACAGCCCAGACTCCGTACACGTGGAGGCACTGTGATTCCCGCCCCCCAACCGCTTCTTCTTTCTTCGTTTCTTTTTGACAGGGTCTTGCTATGTAGTGCAGGCTGGTTTTAAATTCAGAGCAATTCTGCCTCAGCCTCCCAAATGCTGGGACTACGGGCGTGCGCCCCCATACCTCCTAACACTGTTGTTTTAGGGTCAAATTGGCAATAAGGAGAGCACAACTAGCACACTAACATTCAAAGACACCCCCCCCCATTCTGTTTTTTAAAAATGCTTCTACTCACCCATGTATTTTTTTGTATTTGGTCTCTAACAGTGGATACCTGGTTAATTCTATAACATGAAGGAGCTGTGGAAATAGAATTGATCAGAACAGAGGAGTTCAGTGGCAGTTTGCTGGAACCCAGAGATTGGTGTCAATGTGTTTGACATTTAGAAAAGTCATTTTGAGAGCAATGTTATGGTGTTTGAGAAACTAAACAATGTCTTCAAAAGTCCTACAATATTAAGTTCTCTTGCATTTGCTTTCTGTTTGTTTGGTTGGTTTTGCTTTGTTTTGAGACAAGATTTCTGATTGATGTAGTCCAGGCTGTCCTTGAACTCATTATGTACTCCAGGCTGGCCTCGAATTTGTAGTGGTCCTCCTGCCTCAGCCTCCTGAGTGCTAAGACTACAGGTGTGCACCACCATACCTGGGGTCACTCTTTCAACGTTGTTTGAGCACTTCAGTGGTCTGGAGTCTGTACTAGGACAAAAAATTTCTTCCCATCCCTCAAGGAGCTCATAGCGCAGTGGGAGACAGAAACAAAGGAATATATCTGAAAGAGTCTTTCGCAGAGGTAAGCATTTGTGCAGGTGAAGACAGAGGTCACCCCAGGCAGAGGCAGGGAACAAGGACAGGGGCATGGTTTGAGAATTCTTCCCAGCAGAGATAGCGTCTACCAAGTGATACACGCAGGGTTTGAGCTTCCAGCTCAAGTGAATAGCAACTGGAAAGTCAAGAAAGAACAGAATTCCCCAGGCAAGGTAGCATATGCCTGTAATCTCAGACCCTCAAGAGGCTGAGGCAGGAGGGTCACAGTTTTGTAAGAACATGTCTCAAAATAATTTTTCTTTTTTTTTTTTTTTGTCTTTTTGAGACAGGGTCTCACTGTGCAGTTCAGGCTGGCCTTGAACTTGCTTTGTAGCCCAGGCTGGTCTTGAAGTCACAATGATCCTCCTACCTCAGCCTTCAAAGTGCTGGGATTACAGGCTTGTGCCACCATGCCCAGCACAATAATTTTTTTTTTTTGTACTAGGAATCGAACTCAGGACCCTTTGCTTGCCACGCAGGTGCTTGCGCCATTGAGCTATATCCCCGGCGCAAAATAAATTTTTACAGGCCTGAAAATATAGCTTAGTTCTCTCTGGGTTCAGTCCTCAGTACTAGGAGGCTGGGGGAACACATGGGTTTCAATGTGGCTGAAAATAGGGTACAAGGAGGGGACGGCAAGAGATCAAGATGACTGGGAGGGGCTGCGTGGGGTCTCATCGGTCCCCTGTGGACCTCCAAAGAGAGCAGTTGGAGCCACTGGGAGATTCTTTTAGAGGAATTTAAAGGAAGTCCTTTGTTTTTAATATTTTTAAACTTCTCCTTTTCTATCTTTGCTTTGCTTTGTTTTTTGAGACAGGGTCTCGCTATGTAGCCCAGGCTGGCCTCGAACTCACTGTGATCCTCCTGTCTCAGCCTCCTGAGTGCTGGGATTACAGGTGTGCACCACCCTGCCCAGGTGGACAGAAGTCTTAACTACAAAGAGGTCTGCACTCTTGCTACTTAAAATGGGGTCCCTGGGTCAGTAGAAGCAGCGTCACCTGGGAACTGGTTAGGCAGAGAGAGATGTCAAGCCCCACCCCAAAGCTACAGACTCAGAATCTGCATTTTTAACAAGACCCGCCTGAATGATTCCCATGCACATTCAAGTTTGAAAAACCCTGATCTACAAGATAGACAACTGCTTGGTAAATGTGCTTTACTGTGTTGCAATCTGTTTGGTTTTGCTTGACTGACTGATGCATAATCAGTTTGTCAGCCTCTGGTTATGACATCATCATCTCAAAAAGTAAATTCCGTCAGAGGCTAAAACATTTCTACTCTTCTAAACTTTTTTTCTCTCCATACTGCGAATTGAACTCAGGGCTTCACACTGAGCTACACCCCAAAACTCTTTTTTTTTTTTTTTTGAGAAAGGGTCTTGCTATGTAGTTCAGGCTGCCCTGGACTCACTACATAGCCCAAGTTGGCTTTGAACTCCTGGTGATCCTCCTGCCTCAACCTCTTGAGTGCTAGGATCACAGGCATATGCTACCATGACCAGGTCCCAGCCCTATTTTAATCTGTTATTTTGAGACAGGGTCTTGCTAAATTGCTAAGTTGCCCAGGCTTGATTCCAACTTGCAATCTTCCTGCCTCAGCCTCCCAGAGTGCTGGGATTACAGGCATGCACTACCATACCAGGCCTCTATTAAACATTTCTTTTTTTTTTTTTAAGTACTAGGAATTGAACTCAGGACCTTGTACTTGTCAGGCAGGCTGTGTGCCACTGAGCTACATCCCCAGCCAACATTTCTAAGAAATCTCAGAGGCCTGATGTTCTGATCCATTTACATACAGGGTTTGGTCTCTGAGTGAAAGATCCATTTTTCTCCTACTGTAGAGAAATACAGTATACATAAATTTACCATAGTAACCATCTCTGACTGTGCGGTCAGTCAATGGCATTAGATACATTCAACATTGCTGTTCCTTCTCCACCACCACGCATCTCCAGAATGTTCTTGTTTTCCCAAACTGAAACAAACACATTAAACAATAACTGCCCTTCATCCCCTCCCAGGGCCCTGCTCTATCTCAAGGAAGCTGACTCCTGTAGGTGCCTAATATATGTGGAATCATACAAGAGTTGTCTTTTTATGATGGACAGGAGTCTTTCATTTAGCATAATGTCATCAAGGTCCAACCACGTTGTAGCATTTTCCCATCCTTTCATTCACTTCATTTTGTCCACATTGCAGGAGAATGTCCTCCCTAGAACTCTATGACTGAATAATATTCTCCTGCATGGACCTAGTGCGTTTTGTTTACCATTCACCCGTGGATGGACGTGTGGGTTGCTATTGTGAATATTGCTACTGGCGATTGAACCCAGGACCTTCACAATGAGCTGCAATCCCCAGCCCTTTTAAAATCTTTTACTGTCAGGTAGGGTCTCACTAAGTCTCTAAATTGCCCTGGCTGGGCTGGAAACTTTGATTCCCTGCCTCAGCCTCCTGACTGCCAGGACTACAGATGTTCATTACCATAACCTGCCTAGAAAGATTCATTCTTATAACTGGTATTCATGCCTGGCACACAGGCCCCCTGCCCTGCTTCTGTTATCTTTTAGAGGTATTCCAAGCAAACATAAAGCTCACACATAACAGGCGTTCTCCATGGGCTTTCTTTAATATATCATCTGCAGTTGACTCCTCATGAAGAAAAGAGAGTTTGCTGTTGTTGGAAGCAAAATGTCTGTTTCATTTAGTGTCTCTCTCTGGGAGCAGTGGCCTCCTGAACATAAGCCCAGAACCAGAGCCAAAACATTAATTTGTGAAGCTCGAGTATTGATTTGGTGACACCATTCTCTCCCCCGGTACTATTCCTATCAACCCAAATTGTCCGCATGAATATGGAAACCGTTTCTCCTGGGGTCCCGGCAGCTGGTGACAAGAGCAGGTGGTGGCCCAGGGCCAGCGAGGCTTTCCCTGCCGGTGTTGCCGGGCAGAGCACCTGCAGCTTCGCTCTATCCCGATTTCTGCGACCCGCGACGGAGCCCACGCGCGGGGAAGACTATCTGAGCGCATGGATGAGCTGCTCTGAAGAACTCTATACAAGCATTTTCTCCCCAACCTGAGATTCCAGAAACATCTCCTTTTATGCTATTCCTCGGATAGCCACTGGGGGCGCTCTGATACGATTCATTTCCTCACCACTATTTCAGTAGGGGACACCTCCGGGTTTTCACCTCCGGGTTCTGCGTGTGAACAGAAGAAGGTTACAATCACACCAACTCGTTTAGACAGTGCACGCGAAAACCCTGGATTTCATCTCGTATGGAATCACTTTTGCTACGCAAAGCAAATCTAGACCTAAAGGCAGGAGAACAAGGACAAGTTCCGCGTTCTGACGTTACCTCCGGGCCCTCAAGGATGATTAACTTGAGAAGCTGGAAACGCACTTGGGCTAATCGTTTATGAGATCTTATTAAGGGATCTGCAGGGGAGATTTGTACCACCGTCAAGAAAGGCCCTGGCAATTTGGAAGAATGCACATGTAAGGATTTTCCTTTCACTGGGTTGTAAAAGAAGTTATAAAAGAAGCGGTAGAAAACACAGCCAAATGCACAGGGAAGGAAGGGGCGGGGGTCCGCCCGCGTGAATGCAAAGAGAAAAGTTTGCAAGCTGGGGAGCACCCTCGGAGAAGTCCCGCGAGAGCCACCTGCTGACCAAAGGACGGCCGCGTGATGAGGTCGCGTGGGTTTGCGGCCACGGCCACCCGTGACACGGGGAGCCGGCGGGAGCAGGTGGAGGTCTGAGGACGTGCAGCAACTGCGGAGCGGTAGAAGCCAGGCCTAGACCTCACAGCTGGCCGCCTCCCAGGCTTCGCCCGCTCTGTCCACCCGAGACGCCCCGCCCTCTCGTGTCCGTCTCTGGGAACGCGCGCCTGTCACTCCATTCCAGAGCCCGGCGGCCTCTCCCCACCTGCGGGGGGACTGCCCTCTCCTCACTGCGCATTCCTTCACACCCCTTCCAAGCAGCCCGCCTGGCATCGATGGCGTCCATCTCATCCTTCTTTCTTCCCTTCCTCCCTCCCTCCCTTCCTTTCTTTTTTTCAGTGCTGGGGATCAAACCCAGGACCTGTGTGCCCCGGTCCAATGACATTTTATTTTTATTAGTACGAGCTTGTAGTCCACAATGACTACATTCACCATGGGCAGTTGGTACATACATCTAAGACATCTTGATTCTTTTTATGTCCCTTTCCCCTCTACTTCCTCCATTTCTTGGTCCCCTTTCAATGACTTTTTTTCTCCCCCCCACCTTTTGATTTTTTTTTTTTTTTTTTTTTGGTTTTTTTTTGGTAGTTCAGGCTGGCCTTGAACTAATTATGTAGCCCAGACTGGCCTCAAACTCATGGTGATCCTCCTGTCTCAGCCTCCATAGTGCTGAAATTACAGGCATGTACCGCCATGCTCAGCTAGTGACATACTTCTTAATGTTCACATGTGTGGTTTGTGTTCCTGCCCCAGTCTGTAAGCTCCTTGAGGCAGGGACTATTTTGGAGGAGGAGGAGGTACCGCGTTCATTGCTGTTGGCCTCTTCCCCTGGGTGCCCTAAAGCAGAGCTTCTCAAACATTACATGTATGTGGGGATCTTGCCAAAAAGCGGATACTGATTTAGCAGGAACTATTGAGCCCCAAATTCTATATTTCTAACCAGCTCCCAGGAGTTGTTGCTGGTTGGAAGACCATGCTGCCCACACAAGGCCTTATAACACCCAACGTAGCACTGTAACGTACAGCAGTAAGATTTTAGATCAGTAGCGGTTCCAAGGAAAATTCCCCTTCCGAGACTTGATCCCTTCCACCGAATGCTACCTTATGATAGGGCTTTTTCCCTTTGATCACTGACTGTTCCTTCTATGAATTGAGGCCTGAGGGCATGATTTTGTTATGGTGCCGTTGTTTGAATTCTAGGGATACATTTTGTTTCCCTCATGTAATCTGAGAGGAGCAGTGAGTTATTGTGGGGGTGCATGGCCAGCCCTGTAATGCTAGCCCACTCTTGGTAAGAGCCACAGTTATGCCAACGAGTCCCCTAAGGGGGCACGTTCCAGCCTGCGTACAGTGCTGGGTGCCATCACTCCCCTTTCTGGGCCGGAGCCCTTCAATTTTCTCAGATGGGTTAGGTAGTCAGAGGCAGAAATAAAACTTCCTTGTATTTACCTCTGTCTCAAGTCTGTTTCCTGTGTAAGTCCTGCTCCATCAAAGGCAAAGAACACCCTCTTAGTTTCACATTGGAACCTGGGGGTGTGTGTGTATGTGTGTGCGCACACGTGCCTGCGTGCTACCGCTTATATCTAGAGGTCCCTCCAGAGCCTCATGCACTCATAGGTGGGGCTTTCCAGAGCGGGCTGGATCCAGCGTGTGTGGTACTGCGATTAAGGGTGTGTGGTGCTAAATTAGTCCACTGGCTGGAACTGCCATAGTTCTGGGTGGTACCATCCAAAAGCTGGTAGCCTAGAAGGAGCAAAAATGGAAGGCAGGCTGTCTGCTGTCTGCTCTCTGCTTGCTGCCCTCTGCCTGCCCTGCCATGAACTGTTTCTCCTCTGTGATGCCCCTCTGCCATGCCAACCTGCCTTGGAGCAGGCCAATGGTGGGCTGAAATTTCTACAAACTGTGAGCTAAAATAAACCTTTCCTCCTTTAACTTTGAGTGTCAGGTATTTTGTCTCAGCAATGAGAAAAGTGAGATGGGAAAAAGTCTTTAACAACACTAAACAGACTTCAGTAAATGCTTTTGAACCAGAGGGACGGGCCAGAAGGATAAGATGGCACTGCTGAAACCATGAAGACATCTGCCAGCACTTTGACATGGCACCAACAGGATGAGCTGAGTCTCTCAGAGACTTGGTTTTCTTGTCTGTAAAAACCAAGGCATTGAAGCCAGGCAGGGTGGCACATACCTGTAACCCCCCGCACGCACGAGGCTTGAGGCGGGAGGAACACAAGTTTGAGCCCAGCTTGGACAACTTGATCAGACCCTGTCTCAAAAAAAGCTAGAGATAGGATGTCGCCCGTGCAAAGGCCCTGGGCTCCATCCCCAGTACAGGGGAAGGGAAAAAGTGAAGGTGTTGGGCTGGAAGATTCTCTTCTCCCTTGAAAGTCTGTGGTTCTAATTAAGGAACCAGGGGAAGGACACAGAGACAGGAATTTGACAGCTGGCTTCTTGACAGCACAATGTGACTAGGAGTCCCTTGGCCAACTCCTATCTTTCCAGTGGTCTCAGCCCAAGAGCTAGAGCTGATATGGTACAGTGTTATCTCTTCCTAGAAAATCCCAGGCCTCCGGTCGCCTGCCTTTGGTGGAAAGTCCTGAGAAGCCGTGCGCTGTGCTGCCACCTAATGGTCCCCAGTTGGTCAGTGCAGTTCCTCCGCGTTGCGGACTTTCAGGCCCTGTGCACAAGATCCGGGCTCTGAGAGGAGCGGAGGGGACACAGCGTAGTTCGGTGCCCCATTGACGGGCGCAGGGCCGGTGACTAAGCACTGGGAGGCCTTTCTAAACTTTGCGATTTCCTCCTTACTGTTATTTCCTGTCTGTTTCCCGGGAGTGATTACAATAAAACTCTAAAAACAGAAAAGACCAAGATGTTTGTTTTCAAGGACAACAAGAAAGCAGGGAAGTGGGGCGACGGCACCCTGGGCTTAGGGCAAACAACCCCTGGGAAAGCTGACAGGAAGGAGCGCTGAGCGCTCAGGTTTGGCTGAGGAGGAAGAAGGGGCCGGGACTGGGATGAAGGGACTGGCCCGAGAGCGCTGTCATCCTTTCCTGTTTTGTCTGCAGATGACAAGTCTGTTTTCAAGACAGGAAAATGAAGCACATGAACTGTTACCGGGGAGCGTTGCCGTCCAGGGGCCTCAGGAGTCAGCGGGCTCCCCTAGAATAAAGGACCCTCATGACGGATGTCCGCAGAAGCACCGGGCAGCAGCCCCGGGCAGGCCCACGACTGTGGTGGCGAACCTTTCGATGACCCGTGCAGCCTGCTGTGGCACGTGTGCCAGAGGTTTGCCACCACGGCTAGGGAGTAGTGGGGACTGAGGTGTTTAAATGGAAGGATTCTCACCTCAGCTAAGGAGGCAGCAGCTACTCAGAGCTGAGAGCTTGTGAGCAGAATCATGCACCTGCATTGCCAGATCTTTCAAATCTGAGGGGTTTTGGTTTGGTTTTTTGTTTTTTTTTTTTGAGACAGAGTCTCTTTATGTAGTTCAGGCTGGCCTTGAACTCACTATAGAGCCCAGGCTGGTCTCGAACTTGCAGCGATCTTCCTGCCTCAGCCTCCAAGTGCTGGAATTACAGGCATGCACTATCATGCCTGGCATCTTTCAAATCTTGAAGAGAAGTTTAAGAGCGTTGCTACTATATGAAGTCTCCTTTAAAAAATATTGGTGCTAACACTGCTTAACAAAAAACAACACTATGTCAGGGAGGCTTATTTAGCCCAAAGGCCAACTCTGAAAAATTGAATCTGGACAAGTTTGCATTCTGTAATCTTGAAGCACTAACATGATTTTTCTTAAGGCATATGGACTATCAACAATAACAAATTACAAGCAAACAAGCAAATAGCAGCTAAATGGGAGACGTATAAAATGCTTTGTGTCTGAATTTGTTAGAATAATCGTACACAGAATTCTATAGAATGAGCCAGTTTGTTAATTTTTCATATGCAAACAGAAAGCTTTGGATGTATGCATTCAATAACTCAAGAAGCATTTATTGAGAACCTAGTATGTGTTAAGTAAAGATGTTTTTCTATTATGGCCCGGTAGTGTTTTAGGATTTCAAGGCTATACAGCTTCTGTCACAACTACTCAGATCTTCTCTGTACTTGCAAAGCCGTCTGAGATAGAACACAAGCCAATGGGCACGGGTGGGTTCCACCGAAGCTTTATTTACAATTGGCAGCTGTGCAAATTTGGCTCTTGGGTCATAGTGGCCAATCCCTGATCTAGAAGATTTAAAAGACCTTGCAGCCTAACATAATAATCTTCCTTAAGGAAATACATCTATTTCTGTTCTGCTTATTAGGGCAAGAATTTTGGGTGTTACAGTGACTTTATAAAATATAAAAACTTTTAAATTTTATATATATGCTTTTGTGTGTGTATTTGTGCGTGTGATACTGGTGATTGAATCAGAGCCTTTGCACTGAGCTACATCCCTGGTCTTTTTTAAATTTTAAAATTTGTTTAAATTTTGAGACAGGGTATCACTAAGTTGCCTAGATAGGACTTGAACTTGAGATTCTCCTGCCTCAGCCTCCCAAAGTGCTGGGATTACAGGCATGCACCACCACACCTAGCTTGATTTTAAATTATGTTTGTAAGTAGAGCACTCAAAATAACTATTATCATTTAGTTATCATAGCTAATAAAACAATAAGTATTCTACTCAAGTCACTCTAAGCACTGGAGCTAATGCTGGTCCTGCCTTAATGCTGAGGTTAGTTTACAAAGGCTACAGGAATATGAATTTAAAGTAGGATAATCTTCACAAAGGGCTCCAGATACGCAGAAGAATGCTGATGTTTTGCCTGAGATAGTTATCTCAGTGAAGTGATTGATTCCTCACTTTTGCTGGGATTTAAACTGTTGTTGAAGGCCAGGCGTGGTGGTGCACGCCTCTAATCCCAGCACTCAGGAGGCTGAGGCAGGAGGACCACTGCAAATTTGAGACCAGCCTGGGCTACCTAGTGAGTTCAAGGTTGCCCTGAGATATATGGTGAGACCCTGTCTCAAAAATTAATAAATAATAAAATAAATAAAACTGTTGCTGAGGGGTGACAGAAAGTCGAGGACATCCGTTTGTTTCCTGAGTCCTGTCGCACTCACTGCGGGAACCTTCAAAAAATATGACAGAAAGAGAGCAAGTGGCAGCGCGGTGTGTGATTTTCAACCTTAGATCGCCAGTTCTTCTCTAAGGCTCTAGGACGTGGAACGTGCCACAGGGCTTTTGCTTATGAACGGCAGCCATACAGACCATGGCTGTGCCGGCTTCTTTAGAAGTCTCTTTTCTGAAATGTCAGCTGCGGATGCCTGGCTCTGTCTGTGATTGTGGAAGACACGGTTTTTTAAGTACTAATAAGCCATTCATGGTCTCTTTGTCCTTTGTCATCATCTTTTATTCCAGTTCTGGTCAAAAGATATAAACAGCAATACCTACTTGTGGCTTATACCCATTCTGATAAGGCTGACTCAGTTTGGCCCACCGACATTTTCTTCTTCATCTGTCTGTCTATTATCTACCTATCTACCTATTTATCTATCTGTCTGACATCTATCAACTGAATGATTTATCTATCACCTACCGACTTATTTAGGTTTTGTCATTCTGGGGGTTGAATCCAAAGCCTTTGCACTCAACTACATTAAGGCCTTTTGTGGTTTTGTTTTGTTTTGTTTGAGACAGGGCTCACTATGTTGTATAGGCTGGCTTTGAACTCACTATGTAGCCCAGTCTGGTCTCAAACTCACAGTGATCTTCCTGCTTCAGCCTCCCGAGTGCAAGGATTACAGGCATGAACCACCACACCTGACTCATTATGGTCTTTTTTTTTAAAAATGTTTTCATTTTTTATTTTATTTTATTTTTGTCTTTTTGAGACAAGGTCTCGCTATGCAGTTCAGGCTGCCCTTGAGCTCACTTTGTAGCCCAGGCTGGCCTCGAACTTGCAGGGATCCTCCTGCCTCAGCCTCCCGAGTGCTGGGATTATAGGCATGTGCCACCATGCCCAGCTAAAAAAATATTTTTAAATTATTGAGACAGGGTCTTGCTAAGTTCCCTAGGCTAAGCTTGACCTGGTGATCCTTCTGCCTCAGCTCCCGAGTAGCTAGGATCACAGGTGTGTGCTGCCACATCTGGCTTCCTGTGCCAATTTATAAGGTTTGAACAAAAGTTATTTAAAATCTTGTCACAAACTCAAATAACATATAAAGATCAAAACCCATTGACTTTCTTAGGAAGACATGCTATTAGAATACATCAACGTCAAGTTCAAAGAAAATGTTCTACAATACAGCTTCTAAGAAAATCAAAGCGATCGTCAAGAGATTTATTTCTAAATTTGTTTTAGGTAGCAACCGTGTTATTCCAACAAATTATCTAAAAGGTATTTGAAAATATATGAATATATTCTACATTTTAGAGTTTCATGTGCCCCAAATCCATAATGTTTTGTGGTGTATATATTAGATTATTATAGAGACTTTCAAATAATCTAGCCCTGACTTGCCAAATTTAGGACAATGGAAACATCAAAAATAATGATAGTAATGGATTATAACACATTTAATAGAATGTAAAAACTATGAATTTCTGGTAATTCAGAAGCATGCCAGCTAATAAATACAGAAAATGATAGACCTTGAATTCACATCTGCCATTGTCATAAGTGACTCAACCTAGATCACCGACACAATAGTCATGGGTAAAAGGATGCTGGGCAACAGTATAATCACACGACTGCAGAGTGACATCCGAGCCTGTCCTCCCAGCACTTAGGAGGCCAAGGCAAGAAGATCGCAGTGTTCAAGGCCAGCCTGCGCTGCCTAGTGAGACCCTACCTCAAAAAAAAAGAAAAAGAAAATTAAAACATGGCACCCACAGATCAGTGGGCAAATCAAAAGAGAAATGTGTCTGTACCATGAAGAGCTCTCTAGGCACTTTTGTTGTTTGAGACTGTGTAGTTCAGGCTGGCCGTGAACTCATTATGTAGCCCAGGTTGGCCTCAGACTAAGAGAGACCCTCCCGGCTTGGCCTCCCAAGTGCTGCGATTACTGGCGTGCACCACCATGCCCCTCTGCAGACACCATCTTAACCCAGCAACGAAACCTGGCATCACCCAGGGCAAGACAATGGGTGGCCTCTTGCTATTATGCATGAAAAGGTACACAATACCCCCTATGCAGAACTAACGAATGGATAAATGTTATATATCCATATAATTTAGTATTATTGAGAATAAAAAGGAATAAAGTATTAATACACGAAATGATATGAATGAATTTTGAAAACATTATGCTAAGTGAGTGAAGCCAGCCATGAAAACTATCATATATGAAATAGTCAGAATAGGCAAATCCATAGTTAGAGAAAGTACACTAGTATTTGCCCAGGGCTGAGTGGGATGGAGGAAAATGAGTTATATTTCTTTTTGTTTTTTGTTTGTTTGTTTGTTTGTTTTTCTTCCAGTACCAGGAATCGAACTCACGATCTTGAGCTTGCCAGGCAGGCGCTGTGCCGCTGAGCTAAATCCCCAGCCCCTATATTTCTTTGTGGAGTGATGGAAATGTCCTAAGATTTATGGTGAGGATGAGTTGTATAACTCTGTACATACACTAAAGTGATTAAATTGTGCCAGTCATGGTGGCACAGGCCTGTAATCCCAGCACTCTGGAGGCTGAAGCAGGAGGATCCTTGCGAGTTCAAGGCCAGCCTGGATTACATAGTGAGCTCAAGGTCAGCTTGACCTACATACTGAGAACTTTTCTCAAAAAAACAAAAACAACAAAAATTATTAAATTGCATACTTTTTGGTTTTTGAGACAAGGTCTTGCTGCATGACCTGGACTCTCCTAGCATTTAAGTGATCTTCCTGACTGGGCTTCTCCAGTGCTGGGATTCCAAGAACGCGCCACCATAGCTTGCCCTTGAATTAAATACTTTAAGTGGATGAACTGAATGGTGTCATAGGTGGATCATATCTCAATAAAGCTGCTAAACAAATAATACAGTAAGTTGGTTGGATCTTTTTTTAAGGAAATTAGAATGCCTTGTGAGGTAGCTAAATAACTCTCTCTCCTAAATCCTCCAGAGCTCCTCCCAACACAGTGTTTACCTGGCAAGTGCAATCATCATTGTGTTCGCTTACCTGTCACCCCCACTGCATGGGAGCCCTTTTGTGGCAGTTTCTAATTCACTCAGGGCCGGCTTCCTGGGCAGGCAACCTGTGCAGTCATATAACTCCCTGTGCTAAGAGGGACCTCAGGCTGGGTTTAGTGTTCCGCTCCTATCTTGAAAAAAAATTTTTTTTTTTTTGTTAGACAGGGTCTCACTCTGTAGTTCAGGCTGGCTTTGAACTCACTATGTAGTCCAGGCTGGCCTCAGCCTCACAGGGATCCTTCTGCCTCAGCCTCCCAAGTGCTGGGATTACAGGCCTTCACCATACCTGGTTCCTACCTTGACATTCTTAATACTGTTTCAGTGGGCCCTGAAAGTTATGCACCTGTCCTGAAGACACCCTCGCACCCGAGTTCCTAGCACAGCGCTGGTGCACACCTGCGGTTCCCAGTCTCACTGTGGGGGACCCGCGTGCTGACCTTCAGCACCAGGTCCCCAGAGCTCCCCATGTGCCAGGCCCTGGGTTACGGTGGGGACACGGGGAGGAACCTTCCCCGTCACAGCAGGAGAGCTGCGCGTGGAGGCAGATGTCCCTACATACTTGTCTTCCCCAGCAATGACAGACTCTGACTCACCCGTACTTCTAGTCAGAGAAAAACACGACCTTGGGATCCCAATCCCGTGAGCCCCGCTGTGTTACAGGAAATGGGAGTCCCGGCTGTGTCACGACAGCCTCAGGCTCTTCTCTGCGTGTGAGGAGAGAGACTCCTCCGTGCGTCCAGTGTTTGCCGACTGGAAACATCCGACCCCGCCTGACATTGCTAACGGAAGGGGTTGGTCTGTCAGCGACATTTTAATCCACTACTGCTAGGAGGGACAGAGCAGGTGCTAGGCGTGGCTGACGGGAGGGTGGGCTGGATCCTTGACGCTGGGTCCTGTGCTGGGTTCAACTAACTCAGGGTGTCTGCAGGAAGCAAGACCCCAACCTCGGGCCCTCTCACCGACAGCCCAGGAAGCCCTCAAAGTCCTTACCTGCAGCCCGTCCTGGGAACTGGTGCTTGACTCTCTCTGAACATCAGTAGTTTTTGTTTTTGTTTTGTTTTGTTTTGAGGCAGTAATCCTCCTGTCTCAGCCTCACCTCAGCCTGCAGAGTGCTTGTGAAAGGTCCTAAAATTTTACATAAAAATGACTTTTTTTTTTTTTTCTTTTTAAGATGGGGTTTTGTTATGCAGTTCAGGCTGACCTTGAGCTCATTTTGTAGCCCAGACTGTTTTTTTTTTTTTTTTTCCAGGCTGGTTTTGAATTCATAATGATCTTCCTGCTTCAGCCTCCCGAGTGCTGGGATTACCGGCGTGTGCCACCACACCCAGCCTATAATAATGACTTGTGAAGCAGGAAGAAACTCTCTTAAATTACGGTAGAAACAAATTTAAAGCATCTATAGAAAAGGACAGATTAATTTTTTTTTTTTTTTCTTTTTGAGACAAAGTTTTCCTATGCACTTCAGGCTGGCCTTGAACTCACTTTGTAGCCAAGCCTGGGCTGAATTTACAGAGATCTTCCTGCCTCAGCCTCCTGAGTGCTGGGATTATAGGCCTGAGCCATCATACCCAGCTAGAACAGATTAATTTTAATGATATTTAAAATTGTCAAATAAGAGACAAAGACTGTAAAGGCCAAAATATCAAATAAAAGCATAGTTGTGGTAAGCAGTTAATTCACAAAAAATGTATTCTGCTATTTTTCCAATTAGGTAGCATCTCTTGTGAACTTTTTTCTTTTTTTTTGCATAGGGTCTCACTATGTCATGCAGGCTGGCCTAGAACTTGCAGCAACCCTCCTGCCTCAGCCTCCAGAATACTGGGATTACAGGTCTGTGCCACTATACCCAGGGTCTTGGATTTTAAATAAATATTATTTTTCAGTTTAATTATTTCTGATTTTATATCTTTTCTTAAAAGAAGCTCCCCCACCCCATAAACTGGCCTCTGGCAGACCTAAATCTGCCTCTGGATACAAGAATCCGGCCTGACCTTATTGGTGCAGGGAGGGATTTGGGTTTTAGTCTAGGTTCTGTGAGATGCTATGAAAAGGCTCTGATTAGATAAAAGCCGGAGCTGACCCCCACTGGCGCTGGGCTCCCCATGGCTGGCGTAGGGCTGTGACAGATGTGGGAGTGACCGACCCTGAGGATCACTGGAACCGCAGAGAAAAGGCCGGGACAAAGGCCAGGGCTGGAGGTGGCAAACCCCAGCTGGGAGGTCAAGTAGCCCTAGGGGGTTCACAAGTATTGGGAATGAGACGAACACCCCAAATGGAGAGGCTGAGCTAAGGAACCTGCGATGGGGCCTGGGGGCGCTGGGGACGCTAGGAGTGCACGGTTGGCAAGGAGAGAATAAAAAGACACAGCGGCAGCAAGACACAGGAAAGAGTATGGGGACGAGCAAAAAATTAGGTAGATGGAAACAAAGGACAGTGGCAGTGACAATAGCCGAGACTTCCTTAGTGTTCACGGGAGCCGAGTGCTATGTTTTGCTTGTGTTGTCCCATTCATTTACGGACAGGTGGCCGTCAGACCACAGTGTGCTCCAAGCACTGCGTTAAGGAATATATTTGATGGATAGTAGGGAGCCATTGAAGGTTCTTGAGTGAGTATCAGCAGGAAATAAACAAGGAGAATCCAGATTTGCTTGTCTAGAAGAGCCTGAAGACACCATGACACTTTGAACAAATACTTATGTGAAGAACCACATGCTTCTTTGCGGGGGGCGAGCATCCGGACCTCCCATCCAACCTCAAAGGTGCCTGAGACTTCAAGAAAAGAATAAGAATCGCCAGCCTAGCAGTCGTAGGCCTAGTCCCCGGCAAGACACAGGAGTGGGGTTGGCTGGAAGCACGCAGGCAGGAGCGCTCCCCTAGGAGGGGCTGACTTTTCTCAAGGCCGAGAACTCACAGGCAGGGCCAAGCCGCGCAGCAAGCCGGAGTTTGAATGACATTGTCAGGGAAAACAGCAAAGAGGGCCAAGGACAGATCTGTGAGCATATTCCATCTGTCTGCTGTGCCTTCTCCTAAGTGCTTTCTGACAGATGATTTTTCTCCACACAGGAAACTCACATTCTGAACTTTAGTTCTTAAAATACATTAAATCACACTCCGGGTTCTGAGGGCAGGAGGGGTTGCGCATAATGACTGCTCATGCGGTGCGTGTCTCATCGGAGGAAATTATCTCTTCAAAATGATCAGGTGCTCCTGACCCTGTTCTTAAGAGTGTGGGTAATTTTGAGCTAACTTAGGAAGTGTGTAGGAGAATTGTCAGCACTCAGAGGCCCTCGTTCTAGCCCGTGTTAAAAATCTCGGGAACACAGACTCCTGGCTCTCTCCGGGGAGGAAAGAAAGGGACTTGCTCTTGCCAAGGAAGCTGCTTAAAATGTTAGGCTAGACAGCAGACTGATCTCCCCTGCCCTGGATCAGTGTTCATACCCCGGGCACTCTGCTGCACACAGAACTGTTCCAGGGCGTCGTTTTCCCCACGAACCTGTCTAACTTTATGTGGGTGTCTTAGTTTAAGAAGAAAGGAACAGTAGGTCTCGCCTGTCAGAGGCGGAAGCTCCCTGTAGCGAACATCTTGGAACTTTTTGGAAACAGGACATTGCCTGTATTGTACGTGATCATCATAATAACATGTGCCGAACACTTTTTTTGAGTCAAGCTTTCGCTTCCGGCCACCTATTATTACTCTCACCTAATCCCAGCAAAAAGCCCACTGTATTGTTACGGGTCTTATTTCATGGATGCAGAGACGGAGGCAGAAGGAGCGGAGTTCGTGACCTGACCACCGTGATTGCTCTGACTTCCCCTAGGCAGACTCCTCTGCAGGTCCTCACCCAGAGCCGGCCCGTGCCGGAGCCAGCCACCTGTGGGGTAGTAAGAAACAGGGCCCCCAGGTCTCACTCAGACGTCGATGGCTTCCCCAAGGTTGCCGCTGGGTTTGGCCCCACTCACCGCAGAACTGGGGTCCAGCTAAACAGACGAGCAGCGAGATGAGCTGCATCCCCTGAGGTGAAGTTGGTTCTAAATCTGCTCAGGTTGAGGAAGAACTACAACTACAACAGAAAAACAGGGATCCAGAGATGTCTGCGGGGATGGGGCCGTGCCTGGGGCCAGGGCGGGGCTGGGACTGGACTGCTGGGGGATGCAGGTAGCTGAGCAAGGCTGGGTATTGTTTGGCAAAAGGTACAACTCAAAATATCAGGAGTGTGGTGGTGCTGGGTATTGTTTGGCAAAAGGTACAACTCAAAATATCAGGAGTGTGGTGGTGCATGCCCGTCAAGCCACTCTAGGAAGCTTCGGCAGGAAGATTGCAAGCGTGGGCCCTGGTTTGGCGCTGAGTGACTTAGCAAGACCCTGTCTCATGGCCGGGCGTGGTGGCGCACACCTGTAATCCCAGCACTTGGGAGGCTGAGGCAGGAGGATCGTTGCGAGTTTGAGGCCAGCCTGGGCTACAAAGTGAGCTCAAGGCCAGTCTGAACTGCATAGCGAGACGCTGTCTCAAAAAGACAAAACAACAATAACAACAACAAAAAACCAGACCCTGCCTCAAAATAAACAATAAAAAAGGGCTGGGAATACAGCTCAGTGGAACAGTGCCTGCCTGGCAAGTGCAAGGTCCTGAGTTTGATTCCCGGTACCAAAAAAAAAAAAAATAAAAAAGGACTAGAGATGTAGCTTAGTGCAAAGACCCAGGGTTCAATCCCTACTACCACAAATTAAGTAAAAAAAGAAAGCTGGGCTTCCTGATAGGAAGGTAGTACAGTAGTGTGACATTCAAGAAGAACCAGGACAAAAAAAAAAAAAAAGAAGAACCAGGATAGATATCATAGAGTGGCCTTTCTGTACCCATACCTCCTGTTAGGAGGTGAGTTTTGTCCTCCTAACCCACCGTTAAGGTTAAAGTTAAAGTCTTAAGCTCCAGTACCCCAAAATGTGGACTGATTTATAAACAGACTTCTTGCAAATGTCATTAGTTAAGATGATGTCATTAAGAGTTTTTCTAAGTCACTAAGTTGCCCAGGCTAGACTTAAATTTGGTTGATTTTTTTTTGTTTTTCGTTTTTCTTCCAGGACCAGGAATCAAACTCATGACCTTGCACTTGCCAGGCAGGCGCTTTGCTGCTGAGCTAAATCCCCAGCCCCTGGACTAAAATTTGGGATCCTCCTGCCTCAGCCTTCCAGAGTGCCAGGATTACATATATGCACCACCATACCCAACATGGCTGGTATTCGTCTACAAAAGGACATTTGTTAAGATATGTTATGTACGTGTACCAACTCCCCACAATGAGTGCAATTATCATGTACTGTAAAGATGTACTACTTTTTTTTTTAAAGGGAAATTTGGAACCGGGAATGCCATGGGAAAATGAAGGTGGAGACTAGGCTGGCGATTCTACCTGCCAACCACAGAGCACCAAAGATTACCGGCAACCCCTGGGTGCTGGGGGAGAGACACGGAACAGATTCCTTCTCCCAGCCCTCCGAAGGAACACCACTTCTGGCGTCCCTAACTATGAGACAGTGTCTCTGTTGCTCCAACCACCCAGTTGCTGGTATTTTTCATAGTGGCCCAGCATACAAAGCCACCCCTTTCCTCTAAGCTCCTAGGTCTCTTTCCTGCTGCTTCCGGCCAGTCCAGAGCTGTTTCCGGAACCATGGACTCAGCCGCGCCGGAGCTGTGGAGAGCTTCTCAGGATGCATTGCGCCTGGCCAGCTCGGGTCTGCAGAGCTCACTGGACGTCAGCAGGCAGAGGCCCCGTGTGCGGTGCGGTCCACAGCCAGGGTCCCCAGGGGAGAGCTGGGTGCTGACTCTCGAGGGACTGAAAACCCCAGCCCAAGTCCGGACCACGGATTTTGCTTAACGTGGCTCGTAAAAGTCTTTGTTCCCAGCCTTCCTCCCTGTCATCATTCAGGCTGTCACCCTCTCGCTTCGGCTATCAGGTAACCGCCGCCAGTTGCCATGGTTACCTGTAAGCACACAGCCAAGTGCCATTCCTCGGAGGTCACAGGATTAAGCAAACAACAAGACAGGGCCCCTGCATAGTGACGATAGCGGGGCCCCAGGGTCAGCGTGGAACTGGGTGCAGCGGGGTCCCGGGGGCAGCAGGGGCCACGGGCAGCGGGCAGCGGGCAGCGCTGGCGGAGGTGCAATCCCTGCTGGGGGAGGAGGTGCCACACCTCCTCCAGGCCCTTCCGGCGCTTTCCTCCTCCGCGGGAGGAAACAGCTCTGTAGAATCGGCTGCTCCTGTTCTTCCTCCTGTGCTTTCGAACCGAGGGCGGCTACTGCCCTGCGCCTTGTGCTCGCCCGGCACCCGCACTTTCTCATGAACCCATGTAGAATGGGCTGTCTTTGAACTGCCTTCTTTCGGGTGAGACCCCAGTTGCTGCTCCACATTGCTGAAGGCTGAGCCCCAAAGTCCCGGCCAGTGCTTCTCCCACTCCCTGCCCCAGTGAGGTGTCAAGTCCCGGGGCCCTGGGCCGGCGCTCCCGAACCCCCTGTAATCTCAGGTGATGGGGAGAGTCTCTGCAACTTGGAGCTGCTGAACCGAAAGTGGATGCTCGGTGGTTATCGGTGGGAAATGGGCCACAGCAGGGCCTAGAGAATTTTTTTTTTTTTTGTCTGAGACAGGGTCTCATCATGTCCTTTAAGCTGGCCTTGAACTTGCTCTGTAGCCCAGGCTGGCCTCAGACTCATGGGGATCCTCCTGCCTCGGCTTCCTAGGCACCGGGATAACAGGTGTGTGCCACCACACCTGGCAGAAGGGCCTGGAATGAAGCAGAGTTTGCTACCCACTGAAGACTTTCGGTCCCCACATCTTCCCTCTGTCCTGGTGACCCCCACGCTCAGCCTCTGCACTGCGTTTAGACAACTCTACAGATGCAGTCAGCGCTACCGCCTTGACTGTAGACACCAGCGGCAAGTTGGCGGTTCCAGGACCGCTGTCCCCTCAGACTAGCTGGCTACTAACCCAAAGTTTCCATGGCCGCCCTCCAAGGGACTCATGGAATTCAGTGAAGTGCTCTATTAATGGTTACAGTTGTATCCAAGCAAAGCGCAGGAAAGAAACCCAGTCAAGGGAACCATGGGAGGGCAGAGGTCAGGAGGTGTCCACGCGGTCTCCCCATGGGAACCACCCTCTGTCATAGAATTACAGCGTCCTGACAGCCACAGATTTCACCAGCCAAAGAAGCTCAGGCAAGGCTTTGGTGTCCAGCATTGTTACGGGAGTTCAGCCACCTATTGTCCACAGGGCTGACTGTTAGTCTCTAGTCCCTTCCAAAGGTCAGAAGCGATGGAGCTCATGGGGGAAGCTTCCATCATAAATCACAGGTTAGACTGGGCGGGGGGTGGTCAAAGGTGCTGGTAAACAAAAGCACTCCTATCAGGCAGACATCCGGGAACCTAGAGATCACCTGTCAGTAGCCAAAAGCAAAGGTCAGGCCTCTGTGTGTAAAGTTAATCCATACTGCACAACTGCACTGCTCCTCTGATCCCTGTCAGACTCTCCTGTCCCCGCCCCCCAGCCCCCTGCCAGCCCCGAGGTCACCATCCACGTGTCCCTCACAGTACAGAAAGGGGCCCCCAGTCTACGGTGAGCCTGGCAGATCTCTCCCCTCCTACCACTGTGGGGACAGATTTCATGTCTTTAGCTTGTTTTTGAGCAGAGACATTAGCTTTATAAGAAGTTTCCCTGGGTGACACCAGAGAAAGAGTCTATAGTCTTCGTCTGTTTATGTATTTATTTTTCTTTTGCAGGGCTGGGGATCAAACCCAGGACTTCACTCTTGCCAGGCCCAGTGCTGTATCCCTAAGCTACATCCTCAGCCCCAGCAACCTTCTTTAAATTCTCTGTCCTGCCTTTATTTTATTTGTTTGTTTCGTTTTGATTTTTGAATCAGGGTCTCGCTATGTAGTTCAGGCTGGCCCTGAACTCACTATGTAGCCCAGGATGGCCTCGAATTTGTAGCAGTCATCTTGCCTTAGCCATGTACCGCCACGCTTGACTTTCTATCTTTGTCTCTTGCCTTTTTTTTTTTGTCTTTTTGAGACAGGATCTCACTGTGCAGTTTAGGCTGGCCTTGAGCTCACTTTGTAGCCCAGGCTGGTCTTGAACTTGCAAAGATCCTCCTACCTCAGCCTCTAGAGTGCTGGAATTACAGGCGTGCACCACCACACCTGACTTTCTTGCCAAATTATATATATAGGCTCCCTGTGCTAGTTTCAGCCCTCTTGAAGTCAGGAAATGTGTCTTATTCATCTCACTTCTAGGGCCTATTGTGAGTGAGTCTCTCTCACAGGCATCCTGTAAATGTACTTTTCTGATCAAGCATGGTGACACACGTGTCATCCCAGCACTCAGGAGGCAGAGGCGGGAGGATCACCATGAATTTGAGGCCAGCCTGGACTACATAGAGAGTTCAAAGGCAGCCTTGATTACATGGCAAGATCCTGTCTCAAAAGACAAAACAAAGTGCTATTTTCCATTTTATCTGCTCAGAAGTACAACTACATTTAATTTTTTTTAGCAGAGATGCCCCTGACTGTGGCTGCCTACTCTTTAATAATAACAACACATATTTGTTTGAAAGACTGTTTGCAAGATTTATTTAGTTATATATATTTTGGGTTTTTGAGATAGGGTCTTGCTTTCTAGTCCAGGTTGGCTTTGAACTCACTATGTAGCCCAGGCTGGTCTTGAGCTCACAGTGATCCTCCCGCTTCAGCCTCCTGAGTGCTGGGATTACAGGCATGTGCCACCACGCCCAGCAAGAATCACTTCTATTAATCCTTACACCTGTGAGATTGGTAGCTTCCTTTTCTCCAGAACAGATGAGGAAACTGGGGCACTGAGATAAACTTCCCCACAGTCATCTAACCCCAGCTGGCTCAGCAGGGAGAGAACCCAGTGTCAGGTCCAGACCAAGGTCTCAGGCATCAGTCCAGAGCAGAGTGGGGCATCCTAGAGAGACTGCTGCGACTGACATGGCAAGTTCCACCGGAAAATGCACCTCGAGATCATGTTTATAGTCGGGAAATGAGATTATAAAATGGAGTATTATTCAAAATCTTCAAAGAACAAGTGAAAGCTGATGATTGTTATGGAGAAAGTGCTAAAAGTAGAAAATGATATTGGTTTTGTTGGTTTTTTTTTTTTTTTTTGGACTTTTTGAGACAGGGTCTTGCTCTGCAGTTCAGACTGGCCTTGAGCTCACTTTGTAGTCCAGGCTGGTCTCGAACTCGCAATGATCCTCCTGCCTCAGCCTCCCAAGTGCTGGGATTACAGGCATGTGCCACCATGCCTGGCTGAAAACGGTATTGGTTTTATTTTTTTGTTTTGTTTTTGTTTTAGGGAATGTGGTTTCACTACATATCACTGTATAGTTTTTCTTTCTTTCTTTCTTCTCCTTCTCCTCCTCTTCCTCTTCCTCCTCCTCTTTCTTCTTCTTTTTCTTCTTTTTGAGACAGGGTCATGCTATGCAGTTCAGGCTGGCTTTGAATTCACAATGTATCCCAGGCTGGCCCTGAGCACACAGCAATCCTCCTGCTTCAGCCTCCTAAGGGATGGGATGACAGGTATGCACCACCACACCCTGCCTTTATTTTTTATTTTGAGACAGGGGGCCTTGCTAATTCATTAAGTTGCTCAGGCTGGGCTTGAACCTGCCTCAGCCTCCCAGAGCGCTGGATTACCAGTGCACACCACTACATATTTTGCCATTAATTATAATCATTAGGCTTCCCCTCTCTATATATGTTCACACTGCATGGACAATATATACCTGTATTTTTGGTCAATTTATATTTTTTACATGTAATACATGCATATACTATCATTAAAATGTAACATTCTTGAAGATTCCTGTGTAAAGAACAATCAGTCCCTTGCCTGATTGTTGTACACCCCCCATTTCTACCTTCCAGAGGCAGTCGCCTCAGTTCTTACCTGTCCCTTCTTTTTTAGTTTTTTTTTTTTGGGGGGGGGTCTTTTTGAGACAGGGTCTCACTATGAAGTTCAGGCTGGCCTTGAGCTCACTTTGTAGCCCAGGCTGATCTTGAATTTGAAACGATCCTCCTGCCTCAGCCTCCTGAGAGCTGGGATTACAGGTGTGCACCACCATGCCCAGCAGCTGTCCCTTCTGACATTTATCATCATTTTCTAAATAAACTCCCTGCTGACTGATTTTATTTTTTCTGTTTTTTTTTTTCTGGTACCGGGAATCGAACTCACGACCTTGCGCTTGCCAGACAGGCGCTGTGCCGCTGAGCTAAATCCCCAGCCCCGATTTTGAATATAATCTATTGACTTCCTACCATAGTAGTTGAGCGTCTCACTTTTCCATACCACCTTTCCCCCTCCATCTCTCTGATCTCCCTCAAATATGCAGATGTGTCATGTCACGCTGGGAATCAGGTGGCATGGGAGGCGAGAAGGTTAGCATTTCCTTGACGAGGATGGAAGAGGCCCTCAGGTCTGACAACGGGCACGTGCTGAAGGGACGGCCTCCTACTTTGTGGCATCGAACCATCCTTTAACCATTGTTTAGCTGGGTGTGGTAGTCCACACCTCTAATCCCTTGGGAGGCTGAGGCAGGAAGATTGCCTTGAGTTTGAGGCCAGCCTGGGCTACATAGTGATAACCTATCTTAAAACACCAAAACAAAATAAAACAAAACACCACCACTAAAAATGTTTTAAAATGTTAGCTGTAGACAGTTACATCCAAAACCAAATGAAAAATCTTGTATATGCTGAATACCCCCAAAATTATCAACTTGGCTATGGAGATTTCAAGATGTGGCCCAAAAGCTCTGACACTTTGCTCATTAGGCAAGTCCCAGTGTCCCTCCCCTTTCTGAATCTAGATGCAGTTGGGATTGCTGTCCCCATGACCACAGGAAGTGACAGTGTGGATCTTCTGAAGCTGGCTCACGAACTGGGCCGTGGCTTCCTCTCAGTCTCTCTGGCATTTCTGCTGCTGGAAATCACAATGTGACAACATAAGAGGTGTGGCAACCAGGAGCACCTGCTGGGCTTCAGTCACCTGCCATGAGTGAGCCCAGTCATGCCTCATGCAGCTGCAGCCCAAGTCTGATAGCAGGCATCTGAGAACTCCCAGGAGAAAATTACCCATCAGAGCACTTTCTAATTTCCTGGTGCACAAAATCACAAGCAAATAAAATAGTTGTTGTTCTATAACCTCAAATTGTTACACAGCAGTAATATTAAATGATCTGGTTATAGTGGCATAACCTCAGCACTTTGGGAGGGTGAGGCAGGAGGATCACAAGTTCAAGCACAGCCTTGGCAATTTAGGAAGAGCCCGTCTCAAAATGAAAAAAAGGTTAGGACAGGCTGGGGGTTTAGCTCAGTGGCACAGCGCCTGCCTGGCAAGCACAAGGTCCTGAGTTTGATTCCCGGTACCGGAAAAAAATGAAAAGAAAAAAAGGTTAGGGATGTAGCTCATTGTGAAGGCCTGGGCTCAATCCTTAGTAACACACACACACACACACACACACACACACACACACACACACACACAGACACGTGCATGCATGTGCAGGTGTGCACTTTTTTTTTCTTTTCACTTTCTTTCTATACATTATCTCACATCTTACGAAGCTGATATTATTATTGGCTCTGTTTCACAGATGAGGAAACTGAGGCCACATATCAGGTCAATGCAAAGCCCAGGACTCCTACCCAAGTATATTTAAGTCTAGAGCCTGTGCTTTCAACCTTTATGCTCCTCTATAATTAGGAAATCAAGCCCGAGCAAGGTCCTTTATTTATTTACACTATCACCTTGCTCCAGAAAGGATTTCAGGCATCTGGGTAAGTAACTGTCCAAGATCACCAGACAATAAAGGCAGAGCCATGAATCAAATCTCTTTCTCTCACAAACTCTATAAACCAAGTGAGATTATACAGATATACAGCCTCATAAACACGAGAAAGGGAAATGGAGCCTTTTGTTTGGCTGTTGTTCTTGTTCATCATACTAGTTGTGAATTCCTTGCTTTATCCTTTGAGGAGAGACTGACTAGGACAAGAGGAATTAAAAACTAAGAGGATCAGGCAGTAGGTATATGGGCTGCTCATGGTGGGCAGATGAAAAGGAAGGTCTGAGACTATCCTAAGAAGTGTGCTTGGAGCCGGGTGTGGTGCCACATGCCTGTAATCCTGACACTCTGGGAGGCTGAGGCAGGAGACTCTCAAATTCAAGTTCACATTGGTCAATTTAGTGAGACTCTGTCTCAAAAAAAAAAGTGCTGGGGATGTAGCTCAGAGTCAGTGCCTGCTACTGTGCCAAAAAAGAAAAAAGAAAGAGAGAGAGAGAGAAAGAAAAAGAAAGAAGAAAACGAAAGAGAGAAGAAAGAAAGAAAGAAAGAAAGAAAGAAAGAAAGAAAGAAAGAAAGAAAGAAAGAAAGAAAAAGAAAGAAAGAATGTGCTTAGAATATTTGGGACACAGCAGACAGCTGGCAAACACTGCTTAGCAAATGAACAGTATTCTTCAGGAGAAAGGGCAAGAAAGGGTAAAATGAGGAGACAAAGGAAGAGCTAGGAAGCCATATATTCCGGAAAGTGGAGGGAAGGTTACAGGAGTTCATTACTATGTAGTTATGCAAGGGTGAGAATAAAAAAAAGAATTGGAGGCTGGGGGTAGCTTGGTGGTAGAGAGCGTGGTTAGTACACTTGAGGGCCTGAGTTCGAACACTAGCACCCCCCCCAGTTGGATTTGAGAGTATTAGGCTTAAAGAAGGAAAGTATACAAGGTTATATATATATATATATCATATATGTATATATCACTTCCCTCAAGTTTGAGTGACTAAATTTTGCTAGTCTCCTTGGTCCTCTGTTCTTGGGTCTATAATGTCATTGTCCTTAAGACCAATATGTAATCCATTTTTTTTCTTTTACCCCTAAGAACTCCATCCAAATAGTTTGTGCAAAAAGCTGTCTTTTCTTGGCAATAACTTGAAAAATAAATAAAACGAAACACACACTCATTTTTTTGTGTGCGGCTAAAGAAACGAGACATTCATTTGCTTTCAGTTGGAATTATTACAAAAACATTGCAGGACTTGTTCCCACTCTTTTTTTCTGTAAATGAAGGAGCCCGTCTCAATTTAGTACCCTTAAACAAACAAGCTCTAGTCCCAGGGTAAGAACTGGCTATAAAGAAAACAGAGCTCTTTAAACAGCAGCTCTTCAGACCTCGCTGCTCACGGGAAGCTAACTATGGAGGCAATATGTGTTCAAAACTCTCCCCGTTAAGAACCGCGATATTTTATGGACTTTGGAGCCAGCCACTCTGGGTAATGTGAAGCAGAAGTCACTTACTGAGAGGTAGGAACAGAAAGAGGAAGTGGCTGAGCGGAGCCAGGGTTCTCGGAGGCGAGGGGTACATTTATAACTCTTCTGGGACCTCGTGGCTTGAGCCAGACAGCGCATGCACCGAGTCACGGTTAGATCCTTAGAATTCACGACTACGAATTTGACATCACAGGAATTTATTTCTTTCCTCATTGCTGGTTTCTGGATATTTCCTTTTCCTTTTTTTTTTTTTTTTTTTTGTTTAAACTAAGCTATGCAAACAACATTCAAGAAGGCACCTCAGTACTGATTTGTTGGAGAGAATCCTGTAGGGTAGTGATCATTAGAACTTAGGACTTCCTTTTTGCCACCAGACATGAACAAAGAAATCTCTGTTGTAAGTAAGTGAATCTAAGACAAAGAAATTGCTACATCTCCTTGAATTTAGTTAAGTTATTCCTTTTCCTTCTGGAGGGTATTACGTATATATTTATTTAAATGTGAATGGACTGTATTTTTAAAATGTGATTTGATTTTTGTTTGTTTGTTTGTTTTTGAGACAGGGTCTTGCTATGTAGTTCAGGCTGGCCTTGAACTCATGGCGGTCCTCCTGCCTCAGCCTCCCAAGTGCTGGGATTACAGGCGTGAGCCACCATGCCCAGCAAGTGATATGATTTTTTTGGGGGGGATACTTGGAATTGAACTCAGGTCTTGCATTTGCCAGGCAGGTGCTGTGCCACCCAGGCAGGTGCTGTGCCCTGGTCCATTATCTTGTTTTAAAGCTTAAAAAAAACAAACAAACAAAAAAAACAAAAAAAAAAAACCTCAGATAACCAAAGGAGTTGTAAACTCTACAAAGTGTATAGCAAAACCACAGCTTTCTGGAAATATATACAAGTAATGCACATAGTAGAAAATATATTACTATGATACCCAGTGATTAGAAACCTGCTCTAAATTAAATTTAAACCCCATTGATTACTTTGCAATTAAAGCCTCAGGGCCAATAATAATAGCCTTGATACAAATGCACCAAGGGCCTGATGAGTTAGACTCAAATGCTCAATAAAACAATTTTAGACTTAGAAGATCTGTACGCTGATACTATTTTTAAAAATCATGACTGATGAGAGTTCTGAAAAACACTGGAAGAAAAGTGACTCAATCCATAAAGGCATCTTTATAAAGGAAGTGGATTTAAAACTTAAGGGTGACATTTCGTCATTGGAAAGCAGATACTTCCATGAAGAATAATTTGATATTTATAACAGCATCATTGTCAATTAAATTAGTAAAGAGTAAAAGCAAATCGAATGCCCTTGATGAGCTAAGAATGATCTTTGATGAGCAAAGAATTACAAAGTGAAAGCTCAGTAATGGCAGAGTTAGCTATGAGAAGGCAAGGGAAACAAAACTGTAAACGCAGTTGTTCTTGTTTTTAAATACGCTGATCTTTAGGTTTGCGTCATAACAAAATCAAAGCTCTTTAGTATTTGGTAAGTATACATAAAGTCCTATTTCTTTTCCTCTGTGTGTGTGTGTGTGATACTGGATATTAATCCCAAGGCTTTTGCACAGGGTTGTATCCCCAGCCTTATTTTATTTTTTATTTTGAGACAGGGTCTCACTGAGTTACTAAGTTGCCTAGGCTGGGCGCAAACTTGTGATCCTCCTGCCTCAGCCTCCCAGAGTGCTAGGGTTATAGGCATGCACCACACTGCCCCTGCTAAAATCTGATTTCTTGATTTTCAAGTAATGAAATGATTGTTTCTTCATCTTCTACATTTTCATCATCTTCTACATTTTTCTATTTTATTTTATTTTATTTTATTTTAGTCTTTTTGAGATAGGGTCTCGCTATGCAGTTCAGGCTGGCCTTGATCTCACTTTGTAGCCCAGGCTGGCCTCAACTCACAGTGATCCTCCTGCCTCACCCTCCCAAGGGCTGGGATTACAGGCGTGTGCCACCACGCCTGGCCTTCTCTTTTAATTATGCATCTAATGTACTAGTTTCTCTTCTGCAAAGCTTTCTTAAGATTCCAAAATTTTTTACAATTTTTGGTTGGTGACCCATTCCTGAATGACAGTTGTTTACTACATTCTAAAAAAACTGCAAACAAGCAGCGTCTCTGTTGTTCTCTAGTTACATATTCCGATCTACTCAAATTTCAAACCAACTACTTTTTCTGTTGTTTGCAGTCTAAAACCTAATCTACTATGTACCAAGGGCAATACAGGTTTCGTAAACATCAGAAGCATATGTAAGTAATCAAGCCCCATTGTATAATCCATTTTTGTGCCAAAAATGGATTTTTCACACATGCTGTGTTAGTCAAGAAATAAAACCATGAAAGTAAAGTGCCTTCTATTAGACTATTTGATGTAGAAATGGTGTCTGCTCTGGGGCAAAAAATAACTGATGCTTAGGCATCACCTACTGACTTTTAATTGAATCCTCGCTTATTTTACAAGTGTAAATCTATGAGCTAAATCACATTATGTGTCTACAGATTTATGACTGGAATAAGTTTAATGTAAATTAGCCTTAGAAAATATACTTTGTTAGAATAAAAGCATTAACTCCAAAATATACATGCCTTGGGGGCTCAGCGGCATAAGTGCCTGTCTGGCAAGCACAAGGTCCTGAGTTCGATCCTTGGTACCGGAAAAAAAAAAAAAAAAGATTACAAAATATATGTGCCTTGATTGCTTAATTGTACCCAAAATAAAATTATTGAAATTTCTCAATAGCATAAAACATCTACTTTAATTAAAAACTATATGTTTTAGAGCAAAATATGTCCAATCACTATTTTCTAAAATCCTGGCATCTAGAATGGCATTCACAACATCATCTGTACAACATACACAATATTATATTTTCAGGACCAAGAAGATGAACCTTAACTCTTGATTCAACCTCTGGTCTAAATATAGCCTTAATTATTAAGGCTATATTTTTCAGAAGCTGTACTGTATTTTTAGAGGGTTTATTTTCTTTGTATGTGTCTGCTTTGGGTTTTCATTTATTCTCTGGGGTTTGTACAGTGGTAAAACACAAATGGCAGATATATTTACCTAAAAAAATTCAAAAAGGTTTTTCTCATGTTTCTTTGAACTCCCCAATTAGAATTTTAAAGATGAAAAGAAGTAAGCAAGAAAAAATAATTTCTTAGAGGATAAAAGAACAAAATGCTTGGGTTGTTTACTTCTAATGAGGAACTGTATGAAACCATAAAAATGGAAATATGTTTATGTAACTCATCTAGAATCTGTCCACAGGAACCTTCACTAGATGAGTCAATGTGTACTTTTATAATATAAGACAATAAAAAGTGATCAGAAAGTTAGACCCAGTGGGAAGTCTTTTTTCTGGGAAGCAGTTTTTCCCTGCCGAACACAGCTAAGAAACCCTTGCACAATACCCAAAAGAATGAAGGAAACATCTGCAGATGGGGTTTGCTCGAAGGTATTAGGAGAAAAAATGACGAACACATTGCCCGGAGTCATTCACTCTTCAGTCGCCCATGAAGAGTCAGTCAGTGGTCAGTACTCACTAAGCACTGGGCTTGGTCCATCCAGGTCCTGAAGGTGTAACAGTGTAGGTTGAATTATCAAGCCTCTCTGCAGGGAACTAGTAAGCGTATCTCCGGTTGCTTTTCATGGTCAACCAATTGTTTCACTGAAATTCATTTTTCAGGCATTTCTCTTTTATTGGAGACGGAAGGTAATTTTTTAAGGAAAAAAGAGCTCCACTGTGTAGACTCTGTGAAAATACTCTCCTTCCCGTTCCTTGGGTGAAGCAGCCCCGTGTTTCCAGGTCTGAGTTCTGAGGCCGCCAGCCTTCGACAGAGCCCAGCTGACACCTCTCTCTGTTGAAAGGACCGTGAGATGTTGTGAGCATGCAGGTCAGCAGAATTCTGTGACTAGAGAGTTTGGCCTAAGCAACCAGACTAAGTTTGACATCTTTTCATTAAAATCAAATCGCTATTTGCTGGCAATACTTACTCTTCTTTCCGGGGTACTTGCATGTGTACCTGTCAATAGTAATCTCTTTCTGGTCTAAATATTTAGACTCCTTTTAACTCTATTTTCATAACTATCTCCCTGCCATCTACAGCAGTCTCTGTTAGTGTCATTTAGATTAGATTTTCTAGGTTTGTGTCTCTTTTTTTCTAGTTTTGAGTCAGCCTCACATTTTAGCCCCTTGATTTGAATTTTCTAATGCTGACGGAACAGGATTCTCCAGTATGAAACCAAGATGTCTCCAGGGTAACAGAGCAGAGAAGTGGTAAAACATGCTAAATAAGGTTCTGAGACACTTGAAATGTTATGCAAAAAGCAACCAGGAATAATCAAAGGCATACGGAATTTCAAGCAAGGGCATTCTTTGAACGTATACTGAAGAAATAAAATGCATGTATATCAGAGCAAAACTTACTTTTTGTGTAATGAAAGTGGGAGATAGAAATATGTTCACATCTGCTTATATTTGCATTAAACCACTGGAAGGATAAACAAACAAAATATCCTACCCTTGGGGGTGTGCACATTTTTATTTAGTTTTTAGTTTTTAGTTTTAATTTACTTTTTCTGTGCTGGGGATTGAATCTAAGGCCTTGCGCCTACGAGGCAAGGACTCCACCACTGACCTACATCCTTAGCCCTTGTATGTATGTATATATGTATGTATGTTTGTTTGTTTGTTAATTGTAAATAGGATCTTACTATGTAGTTCAGGCTGGTCTTAAACTCACCATGCAGCTGGCCTGGAACTTGCGGTGATCCTCCTGCCTCTGCTTCCCAAGTGTTGGGATTATAGGCAAGTGCCATCACGCCTGGCTTGAGTCAGGTTCTTGCCATGTTGCCCAGGCACCTCAAATTTGAAATCCTCTTGCCTCAGCCTATTGAGTAGTTGGGATTACAAGCATACCCTACTGCCCCTAGCTTCTGTTTAGTTTTGACTTTTGAATCATGAAATACATAATCAAATTGAAGTAAAAAGCATTCTCAAGATCAGTAGCTTGGGATTTGTAAACTATCTTTAGGCCTTTCCTGGGAGATCCTCACGCCAGTGTCTTCACCAACCCCATGTATCCCCAACCTACTATCTCCTCTTTCTCAAGAATGCAGGCTCCACCTGCCTGTGAGGTAGGGGTGAGGAAATCCAACCCAGACTGACTGAAGCAAAAACGGGAATAGCTGAAAAGTCCAGGCATAGGTTGAATCAAGAGTTAAACTAGGCCAGGCGTGGTGGCGCATGCCTGTAATCCCAGTACTTGGGAGGCTGAGGCAGGAGGATCGTTGTGAGTTCGAGACCAGCCTGGGCTACAAAGTGATCTCAAGGCCAGCCTGAACTACATAGCGAGACCCTGTCTCAAAAAGACAAAAAAAAAAAAAAGAGTTAAACCAGAAGTTAAACAATAGAATCCAGTCCTCAGCCCGACTTCTTCAGAGTTGGTTCTGTTTGAAGGCCCTGCCCGTGGTCCCTGGCAACTACAGGCTTCCAGTGTCCTAACAACCAACTGCAGAAGAAACATCCACTTGTCTAATTGCACCAGTAAAAGAACCAGACTTGAGTCTTAGGGGCTTTGATTGGCCTTCTTTCAATCACATGCCCACCTCCCATCCAATCACAGTAATAGCAGTAGAAGCTCAAAAATCCAGAGCTTCATTTAATATTCATTGGTTGAGGCTGGTAGTGGTGGTGCACGCCTGTAATCCCTGCACCCAGGAGGGCTGAGGCAAGAGGATCACCATGAATTCAGAGTCAGCCTGGACTATATAACGAGACCTTATTTCAAAAACCAAAAATAAATAAAATAATTTAAAACATAAACCAGGCATGGTGGCACCCTGCTGTAACCCCAGTCCTTCGGCAGGCAGAGGCCGGAGGATCCCAAGTTCAAGCCCAGAATGGATAATTTTTGATTTAGCAAGACCTTTTTCAAAATAAAAAATAAAAAGGGCTGCAATGTATCTCAGTGAGAACACCATGGGTTCAGTTCCAGAATCACTTAATTAATTAATTTTGAAAATGCATAGTTTTGCCTGGCATGGTGGCACATGCCTATAATCCCAGTTTCTTGGGAGGCTGAGGCAGGGAGATCGTTGTAAGTTGGAGACTAGCCTGGGCTACAAAGTGAGCTGAAGGCCAGCCTGAACTGCTTAGTGAGACCCTGTCTCAAAAAGACAAAAAAAAAAAAAAAAAAAAAAAAAAAAAAAAGCATAGTTTGAAAGAAGCAAAGGAACATTTAGCCAACGTAAAAGTGAGGTAAACTGACGGGAAAGGATATCAGACACTGGATGGCGAAAACACTGTCCTCCTAGGATTCCTGATCCCTAAGACTTGAGTGCAGTGTTCACCTCAGGTTTGGGGAAAATGATAAAAAAAAAAAAAAAAAAAAAACAAAAAACCAAGCTTTTCAAAAGGGATTTGAGATCCCCAAATTAAAGCAAAATTTCTCAGGTTAAAATAGGAGACTCAGAGGACATTTTACTTCTCAAAGCAGGTCAGAAAAATTGCTGTTAATCAAGAGAGAGCAGAGGTTAAAAAAAGTGCTTCTGTTCAAACTGAAGTTTATGAGCCAGTTAGGAATGAGCAGCTACTAGAATTGTTTGTGGAGTTAGACAAGACATTGAACTCTTTTTATATTACAAAAACTAAGTAACACCAGGCATGTTGGTGCACACATATGATCCCAGTACTTGAGAGGCTGAAACAGGAGGATCCCAAGTTTGAGCCAGCCTGGGCTATGTAATTAATTCAAGTCTGGCAAGACTACAGTATGAGGGCCTGTCTTTACAAAAAAAATGGCTGGGTAATTATTTGGGCCTTTTAACCCTCCTCTAATGTGCATTATTTCTGAATGATGACCATAATCAGCCTTCCACAAAGATAAGACTCCAAGGAGGCATTCTTTCAGGGGACACCCTCAGAGGAAGACTCATCGGGCCAGGTCCCATCCGCTCGGCCCCTGGTTAGTCTCAATGAGTCTTCCGCAGCCGCGCATCTGTGAAACGGCAGTGGTGGTAAAGAATGTGCCGCAGGCCCGTGGAAGGTTGCTATCTTCTCTTTCTGTCTGGTACCACGGGAACATTTGGGTCAAACACACACACTCAGTTCAAGTGCGTGAGTAAAACTCTACTATAGAGAGTGTAGTCGATTCCAGGACGCAAACTATACAGAGCTGAGCTAAAATAACCAGTTCAGCTTCGTGATACTCAGGTTGGCGATGTTTAAAACATTGAGCACTTTTTTCCAGTCCTTCCTCCTTGAACGCTGGTCCTTCCCCATGCTCCCTTGTGTGGCTTAGGTCCAGCAGGGCTGTTTTTCTAAGTTCTTTCCGGGACTTGTGTCAAGTGGCGCTGTTTCTGTCTGGCTTCCACCCACAGGGGTGGCTCTGGGGTTTCTAAATAAGTGAGCTAGGGGCAGCAATGTGTCGGGAATTAGAGAATGTGGGGAATTCCATGGAGCCGTGCATGTGCGTGTGTGTGCATGTGCGCGTGTGTGTGTCCAGCATGAGTTCTACCACCAATCGGCATCTCTGGCCAGCCCCGGCCTGCAGTCTTTTGAGGAGTGATTTGTGGGCTGCTGACAGAGACTAACTCTTCAATCCCTACCCCTCTGTAGCTTTTTCACGCTTTTTCCTTGTAGAGACTGCTTGTTCTCTCAGGCCCTGGCCCACCCAGTTAAAGCCAATCTCACCACAAGAAAAACCACGCATTTTTCTCCGATGAGCTCATTTTCATGAGAAGGACATTGAAGGATCTTACAAACCTCTCTTTGGGCAATGTGGATACCAGGATGACCAAGATGGTCCTTGTCCCCATGGTCTTTCCAGTGGACATTCAAAAGCAAAGGTAAGCTACATGTGGTCACGTGACCTGAGGGCGCTGTCCTGCCTCAGTGTGGGGCGAGGGCATTTCCATCCTCCTCAGCCCCACCCGCCATTTGTGTATCCCAGGTCCCGCCTCACTTTTCCCCACTTCTGACTCATGAAGCAAGTATCTGGTGAGTATCGACTCTGTGTGAAAAGAAAACACTGGGGCTACAGCAGTGTTGAACCTTGTATTCCAGTGCAGGAGTCAGATAATAAAAAGTAAATAGGTAAGATGTCATAGAACAAGAAATAAAACAGGCTGAGGGGCAGATAGTGGCAGGAGGAGGCCATAGGGGACAGAGAACAGTAAAAGGCACAGATGTCTTCTTGGGGAGGGAAGCTTTTGTGACCCAAGGCCTGGGGTGACTTGGGGGACAGTGAGGCAGCTGGATGAGGCCAGGACTGTGGTGAGGTGGGAAAAGGCTTGTGGTATTTCAGGAATGAAAAGAAGGCCAGTGTGGGGCTGGGGATTTAGCTCAACAGCACAGCGCCTGCCTGGCAAGCGCAAGGTTGTGAGTTCGATTCCCGGTCCCAGAAAAAAAAACAAAAAGAAAAAAGAAAAAAGAAGGCCAGTGTGACTAGAACCCAGTGCAAAGGGAGCAAGAACTGAGACCAGAGAAATTGTCAGAGCCCCATCGTGAGGGCAGATAGACCACGGTTCGGTGTTTCCGTTAAAGTTTTGGTGCAGTTTGGAGAGGAGAACATACATTTCTAGATATCCCATGTACATGTTTCTGACCCACAGCACTCTCTTCAGCATAGAAAGGAAACAGCATTAGTAATTTAAAAATTCACTGTTTTGGTGAGTAGGGCATTTGAGCTAAGAGAAACGAAAGGTCTTGAGGGACGTTTGCCGTAAGCTGCCCAAAGGTCCACGACATTGAGGACTGTCTATTTAAAAATCAGATATACTAAACTTGCTTGGAAAAAGTTCTAATTCCTCAAGTTTCATGTTTTTCAGAGTTCCTGCCCTTTTGCCTATATTATTTATCACACTGTCACCTTTCCTGATGTGTACAACCTTTATTACACTCTCAGCTTATAGGACACATTTAATTACCTCAAGAATTTAATCTAGCGGAGAGTATGGCATGCCTAGCGTGGCCTGGGTTTGAGCCCTAGTGCTAACGTGGGGGAGGTGGTGGCTAATTTAATCCAAAGCCTGTTATAGAATGGGTCCAGCTGGGAGGTCTATTCTATCCATGGTTAATGAATAATTCTCAACATCAATCCACGAATGAGACTTCCTGACTTGATCTTTTGGCTTGGAGTTTAATCTTTTCGGAACTCTCCCCCTATAATCATGGGTCACAATATGCATGTGATTTTAATGTAAAATCAAATCTTTATCTAAAGGATCTTTCTACCTAGCACCATGAGAATCCATATGAACTAAGAAGGGTAGTGACTCATCTTCTAAACCATATTTACGCATTCACTCAAAACACGGAGCCGGGGCAACCCACTGGGCATGGGGACAGAACAGATGCGCAATGTTCTCCCAGCCGCCAAGTCCGATAAAGCTTTTGTGCATATCTATGGTCCTTCAAGTGAATCAACTGTCCACTTACAAACTCTATACTGAAAACCGCCCTGGATATTCAGGGTGTGTTCTCAATGCAGCTTGCGAATATCAGCCTCTAATTATATTCTGAGGACTAACAACCCCCACAGCTTCGGGGTTCTCCTCTCCCGCTCTTCCTCTTTCCCACCTCCAGAGCTTGTGCTGCCGCCGCCATGGTAACCAGAATGAAAAGCCATGGAGCCTTATCTCTTACTATGGGCACATGTCTCTCCATAAGGACCTTATTGTGTGTCAGCCAAACCGGACTCTTTAAATAGACCATGAAGTCATGTTGAAATTGGCACTCTAGAGGCAAGATTATGATGGTATTTATAGTCAAGGACCTGGGAATTCTCAAAGCTTGCTTCTGACTAGCTGTCCTTTCCTTCCTTCAAAGAAAACATGTGCACTATGATCAAGCAAAGTCTAGCCATGCTTTTCACTGACTGGGGATTCACACTTAAACCCCAGGTAGGGTTCCTATGAGTGTAGCCAGTCCACTTTGCCTCAGCCCGGTTGGCCTGAGAAGTCTGCTTGGCTACTAAGAAACCAGAAAAAGGCCTGTGGGCCCCAGGACTTGACATTGCCCCGGGGCCTGGAGCATCTTGGACAGGGCTCAGCCCACAGCTACACCTCAGCCCAGATAGCTTCATGGTAACCTTCCCATCCCTCTTCTTCCTCTGGTCCCTAGCCTCTCCTCTCCATAAACAGCACCACCAGAAACCCGGGAGGAGTCCTTGATTTTCCCTTTCCCTAGCCTCCCTAAATACCCAATCCCTGTCAAATCTGTTGGGCTCTTCCTCCTCCTCCTCCTCCTCCTC
>NW_004955451.1:3574441-3579040 GCF_000276665.1 Chinchilla lanigera | reverse complement strand
ATTTATTTATGTCTTTTTTGAGACAGGGTCTTACTATGCAGTTCAGGCTGGCCTTGAGCTCACTTTGTAGCCCAGGCTGGTCTCGAACTTGCAACAATCCTCCTGCCTCAGCCTCCCCAGTGCTGGGATTACAGGCGTGCGCCACCACGCCCGGCTCTCTGCTCCACTTCTGATACAAAAGTCGAAGAGGTTCTTTTCTCCCTCTCCACTCTCACCCAACCCTTCAGAGAAAACGTGGTTGTCCTCTGCCTGACTTTAGTGGCTTCTGCCTGTGCTCCCTCATCCTACTTGTTTCTACCTGAGCCCTCCTTCAAACATCAGCTAGAGCGATCTTTTAAAAAGATTAATCAGACTGTGCTCTTTAAAACTCTTCTTGGGAGAAAACTCAGAGCTTGCACCCCCACTAACAGGTCCTGCCCCACACTCCCGAGCTCCTGTCCAGCCTCGTCTTGTACTGCTCTCCACCCGGCACCCAAGCCGGTCAGACCTGACCCCCTTCAAGGCCTCCTGTGGCCTGTACCACGTGTCTCTGATTTCCTCCGGAGTCAGGCAGCTGCCACTGGCCCAGGTTTCCCACCGCCAAGCCTTTGTGCTTTCTGTTCCTTCCGTCTGGAGCACATTCCCCTCTCTCTTTGTCAGCTTCTTGCATGATGGAGTTCCCTCAACTTGAGGCCTCAGTTAAAACATCACCTGCTCAGCCAAGCCTTCTCTGACCACCCTATCCCAAATTGCCTTCTCCCATCAGCAATTCTCTATCAGGCTACCCTGTTTATTCCTACAGAAGATTTTCCAAAACATGTAACTGTTTAGGGTATTCATTTGTCTGTTTATTGTTTGTCTCTCTGACTAGGAAAGTAAACTCTTTAAGAGCAGGTTCTGGATTGGTTGTATTCACAACAAATGGTGTGAAAGAAGCACAATGAATAACTCTTAGGAACATGAGTGATTCTGCTGCAGTTCCACCAGTGACCTCTACTCTCAGAAAACGAATAGGACACTTGTGTTCTTCTTCTTCCTTCACTTTCCCACTCAGGGTTTTCATGGATGGAATTCTGCTCAGATGCTGCAAAAGAATTTTAATGAAGGGATTATGTGCTGAGGTATGGGCCATGTTAAGAGAATAACACTGACTGTTCAGATACCAGAGACTGCAAGAGCAGGGAGCCGTTATACTCTGAAGACCGGGTAGAAAGGAGGTGTGAACAGTGTTCTCAGAGCCCAGGAAGAGGAGTTGTGGAGGGAGCTGCCGTCTAGACATGTCGGTCTCAGAGAGACACAGTCACTGCCCGATTGGTGGCAGCTAACCAGGACAGGAACAACCATCCCTAGTCCATTCTCCTCCGTGGCTAAAGCCAACTGAAAACCAGTCATCAAGGGAGCCAGGTGAATAAACTGGTTTGTAGGTCAACTTTCTAGAACCTTCTAGAGTCTTCCAGAGCCTTCCAGAGGAAGACACACAGGTTTTTACTTCCAGCAGCTAGAACTCTGGCTGATCTTATTGCTATGACTTAGGATCTGATTTGATTTGGAGTTTATGTTTAGAATTTAACTACCATTGTGGCTAAAGGAAAAACAGTTTTAATTTCTAACTAATCACCTTACTAATAAACTTGAGAACACAATTCATGAAGGCATTGGAGCCTGCCTCAATTATGGAAATTTTTTTTACTAATAAGCACAATGCAGCATATTGCAGAAAAAGAAAACTATAATAGTATTTGATCACTTCATAAATTGAATTATAAAACCTGTTGATGATATACATAGTATCCTCACCAAATGTATGGGACCAGTATTTGGCAAATCTGATTTCTAGGTTCTATCACATCTGTTACAGAGGAAATATAGCTAGATTTTTTTTTTACTGATTCAAAAATACTTTGTCTTTGAGTGCCAGTCTCTATCCTGCTCTGAACAGTTGCTGCGTGAGAATATCCATAGCTGACTCATTCTACACTACAAATACAGAATTGCACCCAGGCTTATTTTAGAGATATTGGTCATCTTGGAGATTTTACAGAAATATGGTTGGGGGGGGAAGGGAAGAAGTGAAATATAAGTCTTCCTGAAAGTTGATAATGCAGCTTGGGGGAAAAACATTTAATCTTTGCAAATTTAGCAGTGAGAGCTGGGGGCAGCTTACATGGCTGGAGGGAATCACAATATCATTATTCAACTCTTCCAAATCTGTGTTTTAGCATTTGACTTGAAAGCTCAGACAGCTATATTGAAAGTTTCAATAGGCGCAGAAGCCTTAGGACAGAGAGGCAGCCGCCAAATTGATTGTGTCTTTGTTCATTAAGGCGCTAGGTCTGTGAATAGAGCAACACAGCAGCAAATAGCAGGCTCAGTCCCAATTCATCTTCTCTGTGCTTTAAATGTTCTAAACATTGGAAACAAGAATCGCTGATATTAAAGCAGTACATCCTCGGTTTGTGTGCCTGCATTGTGTAACCAGAAAGCATACACTATATTTCTTGTGTTTATTGATTTACTTAGGCTTAGAGGATAATAGGGCGCTAGATAATAGGATGCAGAATAGACTGGACTTTATCTTTCTGCCATGTAGAAAAGAGGCAAATTGCTCTAAGCTTTCAAATTTTTAAAATAGGGGACATTGCTCAGCAGCACAATGCTTGCCTGGCAAGCACAAGGTCTTGAGTTCGATTCCCAGTATCAAACAAAATTTTAAAATAGAAACCTATAAGGAAAATTCAAATGTGCTTCTCATAATCCTTACCAGAGATTCCACAGTCAAAAAATAACTGTTAGCCAGGCATAGTAGTGCACACCTCATAGTGTGCACCTAGTGCACACCTAATCCCAGCACTCAGGAGGCTGAGCCAAGAGGATTGCTGAGAGTTCGAGACCAGCCTGGGCTACACAGGGCATTCAAGGCCAGCATGAGAGACCCTGTCCCCCTCCAAAAAAAAAAAAAAAAAAAAAAAAAAAAAAAAAAAAAAAAAAAAAAAAAAAAAAAAAAAAAAAGAAGAAGAAGAAGAAAGGAAAAAGAAGAAAAGGAACAAAAAGAAAGAAACACTAATCTACCACCTGGCATAAACTCCAGGAGAAGCAGGGTGGATGGTAAAGTAAAATAGAACAATAGAGATCTTAATTAAATCAGCCAGCGCCTTAGTCCATGATATGCATCAAGTGTTTCTGCTTCCATTTAATTAACTCAGCATTATTCCTCTTTTAGAAAAGACACCAAAGGCTGGGCTATCGCTGGCTGAGACAGACGTCAGTGTAAAGCACTATACCTTTAACATGTAATTTTTAATGTACCTGTTGCGATGGCTTCATCGTTTTTGCTGTGTGTGAACTGACCTTAACGGGCCACCCAGAGTAAAGGGTGCAGTAGAAACAAGGCAATTCCACATTTATACACAAGATAACACACCAGTGTTGTTTTATGAAAACCCAGCTTAAGAAATGCAAGGCATTTGCTGGCTTCCCTCAGAACTCTTATATGTGGGAGCAATACGTGTGAGATTCGGACTTTCCTTTTTCCAGCTATGAGAAATTTGTCCCCTGGAGCCAACCGCTGACCGTGGCTGGAAAGGATTAGCGCGGGTCCCGCCTGGCAGGCTGCTTTGTAGAAACCCATCTGCTCTCTGACATTATCATTATTTTTCCATCATGCCTAGGTTCCATCCTCAGCAGGAGAGTGAGCCAGCTCTCTCCCGAGGAAGGCTCCTGCTGCGCAGCCATCTCTGGCAACGAATCTTTAACAAAAGATCAAAAGCTTGACATTTATTTTTAAGCACGAGAAGATGTGCACAATGTTGGAAGCAAGTGTACAGACAGCAAGAGCTGCTAAACGGTTGCAGTAAAGAGCAGTGGACCAGAAGGAAGTGTTATAGGATGCGCTGGCGGCTTTATTTGTGAAAGAGCGACTAACACCTAGGTGTGGGTTATGTCCAATGATCAGCTCTAATATCTTTTTAAAGTAGAAGAGTGGGGACAACATGCTTGTTTGTTCATTTAGAGACAGGGTCTCTCTATGTAGTTCAGTTCAGGCTGGCTTTGAACTCACTATGTAGCCCAGGCTGGCTTCGAATTTTTGGGAATCCTCTTGCCTCAGTCTCCTGAGTGCTGGGATTACAGCTGTGCTACCATTCCCACCCCTGTGTTTACTATTCTGAACCAGGTATTTGTTTTTTGTGTGGTGCTGGGAATTGAACCTAGAGCCTTATGTATGCTAGGCAAGCACTCTACCACTGATCTTTTTTTACCGTTTTGTTTTGAGACAGCAGCTAGCTGAATTGCCCAGGCTGGCCTCGAACTTGTGATTCTCCTGTGTCAATCTCCCCAGTAGCAGGGATTACAGGTGTGTCCCACCATGACTAGCTTGAACCAGGTGTGTTCTATGATTCTATATCCAACTAGGAATTCAGGGAGATTTTTTTTTTTTTTAATTTTAAAGAGTAAAAGAAGGACAACATAATAATATGGGGGGCTTACCAAATTACAGACAAAGTGGTAGGAAATTATCAATGGTTATTGTTTTACATATTGTTATCTACAAGATAGTTTCTCAGGAAAACAAATAGACAAATAATAGTGAGTTACAGACAAAAGAGGTAAGAGATTATAAAT
>NW_004955451.1:3566256-3573556 GCF_000276665.1 Chinchilla lanigera | reverse complement strand
AGGCAGGGAGCGAGTTGGTTGGAAGATTGGCGCTCCCCGCCCGTGGCTCTCCATGCACCAGAGGCCCTCCTTCTGGGCGCCTACGAGGCAGGGAGCCAGCTGGTCAGAAGACTGGTGCTCCTTGCCCATGGCTCCCCGTGGGCCTCCTGCCCTCCTTCCGGGCGCCTACAAGGCAGGCCAGGGAGATTGTTAAGATAGTGATTGAAATAGAAATTCAAGATAATATTCTATAAAATAAAGAAAAGGTGTTTTTATTCTAATGGACCATACTAGCAGAGATAACAAAAAAACTTTCTGATTTTGTTTTGTTCAGAAAGTGCATGTGAATTTCTTAATCTGAGTTGGGGGTGTTTGCTTGGTGGAAAGATTAAATAAAGTAGTTGGGATGAGAATTTCATAGGGTGAGAATTTGTCACCTTCAAATTGTCTACCTGCAGTAAGGAGATTTCTTCAAAATTAATTTTAAATACAGCAGATGTAGCAAAAGGTGTGGCCTGCAGAAAATTACCAAGTTAAGTTTAAAAAGGTATCAGCTTCTCTCCTAAACGATGGTTATTTCTCTGTCAAGGTTTAGGGCATTATAATGATTAGTTTCCCCATTAAAATAACATCTATACCAGGCATGCTGGCGCACACCTGTAATCCCAACATTTAGGAGACTGAGACAGGAGGATTGCCATGAGTTTGAGGTCAGCCTGGGTTACATGGTGAGTTCAGGGCCAGCCCACACTACATAGTGAGACTCTTTTTCAAAATCCTAAAATAAAATAAAATAACATCCAGAATATAATTAAGTAAATCAGGTTATATGTCACCAAATTTCACTAGCTGAAGGACTCACCAGAAGTAATAAGTACTTTAATAAATGCCTTGAGCCATAAATTTAGTTCAGATGGGACTGAAAGTCAACATAAACATCATAATATCCATAATAGCCACTGGAGGTCTATGTATTTTTCTGCTGAGCTGACTCTCCCAAGCTCTAGGATACAGTTTCTGGCGGCATTCCTCAGTTTAGCTTTGTGCAGAGTTTAGTCCAGATTGATGTGTGTGTATCCAGGAGAATGAGATCAAAAAGAAAAGTTGTAATTTAAAAAGGAAAACCACATGTCACTGAAGACTAAAATATATTGCAGTAATGGATTTGTGAGTATTACATCAAAATTTACTGCAAGAAGATAAATCACCCAGCCTTGTAATAAAAATTCTTAAATATTGAAAATATCTAGCATTCTTTATGGAGTGTGTGTGTGTGTGTGTGTGTGTGTGCACGCATGTGTGTGTGGTGTTGGGGATTAAACACAGTGCCTCCTGCACATGTGGCAAGTGCTCTACCACTGAGATATACCCTCAGGCTTCATGTTTTAACATGTAGATTTACATTAAGCTACATAATACAGTTAAACTTCTAAAATGTGATGGTCAAGCCTAGAGTGGTGGCACACACCTGTAATCTTAGCACTTGGGAAGCTGAAGCAGGAGGATTGCCAGGAGTTCGAGACCAGGCTGGACTACATAAGCAAGTTCAAAGCCAGTCTGCACTACATAGTGACACCCTGTCTCAAAAAAAAAATCATGGTCATTGCTGTATCAAATATATTTTTAGAAACTACAATTACTTGTACTTGATGTCTATTTATATCTTCTCGGTTTGGCAATAATCGGTGCTGCTTTTCTTACTGCAAGGGAAGGTGTTCATGGTAATTGGAAAGACAGCATCTCTCCAAAGCTATGCAGATGAAGCTACGCTTCCTTCCATCAGGAGAGAAGAAAGCTACTGAATTTTCATCCATTCCGCCTTGTTTCTTCCATCACAACAGCTAACATTTATTAAGCTTATTATGTACAAGTTTGGTTGCTAAACATTTATGATGCATTCTTATTTAATTCTCATAAAAATCTTATATATCTTACATATTTAAGCCCTCCAACAACTCAACAAGCGGGGTAATAATATCCTTGTTGTATTTACACTGAGCTCTCTGAAGCTTGGACAATTTTAGTTATATTCACTGAAAGCCACATGGGGAAGGAGGAATCTCTTGTAACCATCTGTTTCAGTTGGGTCTTGCAGCAAACAGACAATGAGATGGAGCTAAGAGCACAAGCAGTTGATCCGGGGAAAATGCCTGTTAAAGGAAAAAAAAAAAACACAGGCAGAGCTGGACAGAGTAAGTCACTGGACCATGATGTTGATCTGACACATGTGGAAGACAGTGGGTAGGAAAGAGGACTGAACAAAGAGCACCTCAGAATACACTAGACATAGGTAATAGGAAAATGGGAGGTAGATCTTTTGCAAATGAGAAGGGAACCAAGAGATGGAGTGGGGGGGAGGGGAAGGAAAGGGGCTGAGAAAAGAATGGAGGGAGATGTGTTATATATGTGTACTAACTTCCCACAAGGAAAGTGATCACTATGTTCTGCAAGCATGCACTAATAACAAATAAAAAGTTGAAAAAGATACAGTGAAGGAACTCTGGAGCAAGGATTGCCAATTAGAGGATGTCCACACTGGGCAGAAATACTCAGCCCCTGGTGTGTCAGCTTTGTTCAGATTTTCTCTGGGGGCTGTTTGTATGCTAAGGGTGTGAACTCATCTTAAAAACTGAGTTAGAGTCTGAAGATGCTGTAGCTAGAAGCTGTCAACTAATGACTGTCCTTGCAGCGGGATGAGGTTCTTTCTTGAAAGGAGAGCCACCTGGTGCAGCATCATGACAGCCACAGTCCACCCCTTGCAACCATTCAGTGCCACTTCTCTGTTCGTTTAGAGAGCAGCTCCCTGGGGTTCCAATGGGTCTCTCTTCTTGCTTAGAAACTTAGAAGAGGGAGATTAGTGGGATAAACCGTAGCCTTTGTCACTGCAGTTGTTTCTTTCTCCACTACGCATTCTAATTTACTCCCCATCTGTTCTCATTTTCATTGGTTTCAGTTACTTGCTGATAGTGTGATGCTGATGGAGACCCCTATGGAGTGTCTCTGAGCAGGATTTAGTACTAACCAACTGGCTTTCCATGTTTACGTGTAAGTTGTCAAAGCCTAGGCACCTTGTCTGGAGATGGACAGCGCACTCATAGTAAGTGAACCTCTGTGAGTCACTGGTTACAGCGGAGGCCTGTATTGGCCTGTGGAGCTGTGACGCCTCAAAGGACAAGATAAGGCCACAGCTGAGGACATTTGGCTCCAGCCCCAGTTAACTAAAATGAGACTGCAGCTGCAGGTTCCGCACTCCTACAATAAATGTAAGTAAATATGTATGTAAATAAATGTAATTTACTGTAACTCCTACAACAAATGTAATGCAAATAAAGATAATGTAGTTCTTCTGATTGACATAATTTACTACTTGGGAAAATACTTCCCAAGGTCCTGCTAAGATTCTCACATGTTCTTCGGTATCCCCCTCTTTTGTTTGAAAACCAATTAAATACAGGCTACCCAGAGAAGTTCTTTGTCTTAGCCCCCAGAGAATCTTGAATTCTGTTAGAGGGTTTTGAACCTCCTGGACCCCTAAAATCATACCGCTTGTCTCTCTTATTTGAGCCTTCACTGTACACTCATTTGGAAGATTGTGGGCCTGATCAGTCCACAATCACTAAGGGATAATATTAATGCGTTATGATACAACTTTCATTCCTGAGATGTCCGAGCCATTGGTGACTATACTTTCTCAAGTTGGGATTTGGTACATGTTCTTATTTGGACAAAGTTACCATAAAACTCCCAAAGATATCAGCTGGCTTTCATACATATCCCTCCCTACTCCCTTTTTTTTTTTTTTTTTGAGGCAGGGTCTCATTGTGTAGTTAAGACTGGCCTCAAACTCAGTGGTTACTACAACAATTATGAATCCCTATTTCTGCATCCCTTGTAGCTCTCCATGTCCCTGGGGAAAAAACAGCAAGAGGATCAAGAAATAAAGATAAGAGATGAAAGCTGAGGTCAGGTGGAACCCTCTCCTGATGGGAGGAAAGGAACTGAGCAACCACTGCAGGGGTGTTTACTTATATATTTGACAAAGTTAGTATCACGTGACACAGGGTTGCCTAGTGACTAATGACTGGCATTGTCTCAGGCCAGATGTTTTCTCAGGACCTAAGTAGCTTGATTGCTTTAGGCACTCCGGCCTTGCCTTGCCCCGACACATGTGACTAATTTCCAGCCTCAGTCGCTCCCTACACCCTATTATTACAAGTGTTAATTGCTCTCAAATTCTGTAACAATTGCTCTCAAATCCTGTTACAATCAAATCCTGTAACAAACACAGGCGTGTTCCAAGGACTGACAGCTCTAAGTGGCCCATTTGAATTTGTTCCTGTAATAGCTCATATAGATGGACAAGCTTCTCCTTTTTGAGGGGCCATTGATCTATCCAAACAGGAGTTTCAGTGTTCCATTGTAGGGGTAAAGCTGTTTTGGGAATAGAATAATCAATGGCCCCCCTAAAAAAAAGGTTTGATATCCAATTCCAGTGCAGTCTAACTTAATTTTAACATCTAAGGGCTGGGGGTTTTTCTTGATCATTTTTCCCCATCCTCTGCCTTGCATATATGCCATCTTATTCATAACCTTTTGAACAACTGAGGGGGCTTCAGTAGTCAATTTAATTTTCCTTTCTTTTAATAAATCTCTTCCTTACAAGTTTACTGGAATAGGGCCTACAAAGGAAAGAAATAAACCAGTTGGACCATCAGGCCCATAATACATTAAGGGAGACTCACTTCGTAAAATTTGTTGGGGTGACTGGAGTCCCACCAGCACTGCAGAAGCTGGCTTAGCAGGCCAGCAAGCGAGATTATGGAACTGATGAGATTATGGAAACATCAGCCCTTGTATCTAATAGGCCTTGAAAAGTTTTTCCATTCATGTTAATGGAGCACATGGGTCTCTCCTTCGCCAGCTTTTGTGTCAAATAAATTTCTCTTTTTGAAGTTCCTCCCATTCTTTGTCCTAACTGAGGGCTCTGTCTAAAATAGGCGTCATCAGATGGGGTTACTGGTAATGCTATCAGTTGAGCTACATATTCTCCAGGCTCTATTACCCAAATATCCACTGTCTGTACAAAGATGTGAATCTCATTTTTATAATATTTATCAATAATACTAGGTATAACATAAGACCTTTTAAACTTAAACAGGATTTTCCCACAATTAATCCAGCAGTACTTTGAAGCAGAGGTCCCCAAGTCCCAGTGGGAATGGCCCCTGGCTTGTCACCTCCAATGAGATTTACCCTTTGGGCAGCTGGTAGATCTCATCTTGCACTTCCTGAAGTTCCTTGAGTGAGGGAGGCAGTGTTCTTCCAGGAACCCAAGCCTGTTGTTGGGTCTGGACTGAATAAATCTGACCAAGGTTTTAACCGGAAATCAGAGTGAAAGATTGATTCCCCCCTGGGGACACTCCTCAGTGTTTTGGGGCCCCGAGTTGAACCTCCCTCCCATTTCCTGACAGGGGAGTTCCATTTCTGTGATATTTGGACTGACACTGTCTAGCCCAATGACACTGTCTACCCTTTTCGTATCATGGGCAAAGACCCAGGTTAGCCTCCTTATCTCCCAGACTGGAGTTAGTGGAAGTTCCAGAGGTGTTAGAGTTATTACCTTGGCTTGTGAATGTACACTGTGGGCAAAGATGTTCCATTCTACCACCATGAAAACCTGTCACATTTTTAGCATTACTGTTTTTACCTTGTTTTGTAAAAGCCAGCTTAGTTTGAGCTAACACAGGTCTCCTATGAGTTTCCAAATCGATATCCTGACAAGCCTTAATGTAACTGTTTAAATCTTTAGAAACCCGCACGGTGACTGGAGCCTGTTTACAGTCTTGGTTGGCATTGTCATAAATGAGTTGAACAACAAGTATGTCAGCTGCCTGAGCGTGGGGAATTTGTCTGTGTACGCCTTCTTGTAGTCAGACCACAAACTGTGTATAAGGTTCTCTCAGCCCTTGTAAGATGTTAAGAAAAGACTGGACAGGAGCCCCATCCTCAGGCAGAGTAAGGAAAGCTCTCTCTCTCTTTTTTTTTTCCACTCAGACTGCATTCCTTCCCTCTTGCTCTACTGCAAGGAGAAAGCAAGAACAAGAAAAGCTCTTTTCATTATGTGTCCCATTTGCTCAAAAGTCTCATTGGTACACCACAACTGTTGGGTTACATCCGCAATTGTCCTGCTCCCAATAACATTTCTGCAGTTATATTGGCCCTATCATGCCCTCTGTTTCCTTAGCTTGACTTTTTAAATAGTCAATCGCATGAGTACTATTAAGTACTGAGTAGGAGACAGACAGGCGTGGGTAAGACATCTCACGTCTTTAGGCGTGAAGTGATGAGTCTCTGCAGTAGAATCTGAAATCCCCGAGGTAAAGGCCCCTTGAGCTCCATTATTCGTTACACTCTGCTTTAATTCCTTTAACAACTTAAAGTCAAAAGTTGCTGTTCTGCCAGCAGCTGATTCTGATTATCCGGGTCAGGTCTATAGATCACCGGAGAGCAGCAAGGTCCAAGAATTTCTCCCTGCTTGGCTGCTTCTCGGACTGCTGCCTGATAGCTAGATATACAAGGCATGAGGTGGCTCTGATCTATACTGCCTGAAGGCGCCGGCCCTGGAATTTCCCTACCAGCCTTATCTACTGTTAGTTCTTCCCCATTCCAGGGGGAGCTCTTGGAGAGTGTACCTTCCCATGCATCGACCTTCCTCCTGTGGCAATTTTCGGCTTTCCTTTCTATCTGATTTTTTCTGTTCTATTATCATCCTCCCTGACTTGCTCTAGCATTGGCATTTTAGACCGTGCGGGGTTTAAGGGTTGGTTCTAAAACAGATCTTACTAATTCCCAAGAGGAAAATGTTTCTGATGACACTATTTCACCCCTGCCATGAGCTCTTTTTAAATTTTCACCAGTCCTAGCTCAGTCTTCTAAATCTAAGGTTCCCACCTGTGGAAACCAGAGATTGAATTTAATAATCTCACGCGCCATGTCAGTTAAGGTACCAGCACTAACTCAAGTTCCTGCTTGTTTAAGCAGCTTATGCATAGAGTTGTATATAATTCTGCCACTGTCTGGATGATTCTGCCCCATTTTCCCAGCTCCAGAAAACTTTCTGTGGTGCCAAGTGCCTTACCTTCCTCTTCCTATTTGGATGACCTCGAATTCATCCCACGGAGTCCTCTCTCCGTCTCACGTCCTCTTCGTTCCACTTGGGTGGGTCTTCCCTCTCAGGCCTAATTAGAATGTCCCTGTTTGGGTGCCAAGTATGGGGGACTTGGCCAAGATCCCCAACTGCCTGTACGGAGAAAGGATGAAA
>NW_004955451.1:3562997-3564029 GCF_000276665.1 Chinchilla lanigera | reverse complement strand
CTGAGCTAAATCCCCAGCCCCATAAACTATCTTTTGAAACTGATAAAGAAATAAGATACTTCCATGACAAAGAACATCTGAGGAAATTTATGACCACTAAAACAGCACTCCAAAATATTTTGAAGGACATTCTAGAAAGAGATAATAAGAACTACAACTCCATGAACCCCAACAGGAAGAATTCACTAGATGAGGCAAATAATTAAATAGAAGGAGGAAAAAAAGAGGGGGAGCCAACAATAAGAAAATGACCTGACAAGGATAAGTCAATATACATCAGTTATAATCATCAGTGTTAATGGTCTCATTTCACCAATCAAAAGACACAGACTGGTAGAATGGATCAAGAAGCAAGATCCAACAATACACTATACTAGAAACACATTTAATTCCAAAAAATTCATAGACAGAAAGTCAAAGGATGGAAAACAATACTCCATATGACAGGAACCCAGAAAAAGGCAGGGGTAGCTATTCTATTTGCATACAAAGTGTATTTCAAGCCAAACTGATTAAGAGAGATAAAGAAGGTCACTACATCCTTCTAAAAGGAACAATCCAAGAGGAAGAGATAACAATCATAAATACATATGCAACAAATACCACTGCATTCAACTATTTAAAACAAATATTAATGGGCATAAAAAATCAAATAAGCACTGATACAGTTGTATTGGGGAATCTCAATACCCTGCTGTCACAGAAAGACAGATCAACTAGGCAAAAAAGCAATAGTGAAATATTAGAACTGAACCAAACCTTTGAACAAATGGACTTAGTAGATGTCTACAGAGTGTTCCACTCCACAGGCCAGAATACACATTCTTCTCAGCTGCACATGGGACATTCTCCAAAATAGAACATACACTAGCTCAGAGAATATGCTTAAGGAAATGCAAAGGATTCAAAATTATCCCATGCATGTTATCAGACCGTAGTGCAGTGAAATTGGACATCAGTGACAAAAAAAGCATAAGAACTTCATAAACACATGGAAATTAAATAGCACCCTCCTGAACAACCAATGGGTCA
>NW_004955451.1:3559332-3562897 GCF_000276665.1 Chinchilla lanigera | reverse complement strand
CCACCATGCCCAGCTCTGGATGGCCCATTCCTAAAGAGTTAATGGGAAATCTCAAAAAGGTGATAAGATAATCCCAAGCCTCCATTTATCCCTTAGAGAAGTATCCAAAGTAGCCATTGTGAATTTGTGGTCCCCAACACTCCCCAGCTTCGGGTGGCTGCGTGCTGGCCCCTGGCCGCTGCAGCTTTGGCATCAGTCGTGCCGTTTGCTCTCTGTGACAGACTCTCCAGTGGCCCCAGTTTCTTCCATGTTGCTGGCACCTCTCCCCCTAACATATTCCCAGTTTCCAGTTTCTACCTTGCAGAGCTGTGACCGCGGTATAACGGATGTGGCAGCTGAGCATCTGGCCATGTCTGAAGCTCTGTTACTCTGATTATTAAGTCCAGTGTTTGGTCTTCAGCTTTTCTCTCTTCTCCACTGCACAACTGAGGGCCTCTTGGAAAACTACCAAAGAGATCCACTGCCTGCATACTTGGTTGTCAAGGATTTGTTAATGGTCCTGGCCTTTCATTGTCCTCTCCTGCCCCTTAGCCACACAACTTAGTAACAAGAAATTCACCATCCTTACCTGTACTGGTCCCTTGTCCCTTGCTCTTCTCTGCTGTGCTTTTCAGAAGTGTGAACTATTGCTCCAGCCAGGACATTCCCCCTCATGGAAGCATTTCCCCCAGCCACCACCAGTAAACAATCTGAGCAGCTGGGCTGCCACCTTGTGCTACAGACTCTCCGTGTCCTCCCATCCCAGATGGGGTCCTTGTGGGCTGGGACATGGACAGTCCCGGCCCCAATCCTCCTCTACTCACCTGCTTTCTCAGACCCTGCCCAGGAACTGGGCTTAGAAGCTAGAGATGCAGGTGACTTCTTGCAAGAGCCTTCACACCCTTCAATGGAAAGGAGGAAGCCACATTGTGTGTGGGGGGGCCTCAGCAAACCACGCGAGGTGACAAAGTCTCAGCCAACCCAGAAGAGAGCTTGGGAGCACCAAAGGTACGTCAGAGGAGCTCTGCATGGAGCAGAAGTAGCCAGGCCCTGCGACCCCTGCTGCGCTGTCATTTGTTAGCGGCTTTGTAGGGCCAAAGGCTGAATTTCAGGTTCCTCCTTGGCAGGAGTCAAGAGAGGCTCTGTCGTGGTCACTCTGTCATATTTACAAGCACTTAGGAATGCTTATTTGTGCAACAGCCTTTAGTAGGTGATTAAAAGAAAAATAGCTACTAGTGAATGAAGCAGATGTGCCCAGGAGAGGCTGCGTGCTGTCTGGGCTGAGAGCTCTGTCCCAGGGTCAGAAGCCAAGCCAGGTGCTTAGCTTCACTGCTGACAGCTCCTTAACCTTCCGTGCTCTACTCTTCATCAGAGGGCTGGAGAGAAGCTCAAATGAATTATTCCATGGAAAGTACTTATGCCACTGTCCTGTGCTTAGTAAGTGCTCCATAACCACCAGCCATCTAGCATATCATAAACACATGACTGTGTAGGTTGTATAGAAATATAGCAGAGCACTGAATGCAGCAATGCACATCTGTAATTTCAGCTATGCGGAAGGTTGAGGCAAGAGAATGACAAGTTAGAGCCGAGTGTGGGCAATTTAGTGATTTACTGAGACTGACTCAGAAAAAAAAAAGAAAGAAAGAAAGCTGGGCATGGTGGAGCATGCCTGTAACGCCAGCCACCACTCAGGAGGCTGAGGCAGGAGGATCACTGAGAGCTCAAGTTCAGCATGGCCTACATAGTGAGTTGTAAGTTCAAGGCCAGCCTGAACTACATGGTGAGAACCTGTCTCAAAAAAGAGGGAGAAAGAGAGAGAGAGAGAGAGAAAGAGAGAGAGAGAGAGAAAGAGAGAGAGAAAGAGAAAGAGAAAGAAATGTAGCATAGCACTTAAGTCTAAGGAAAGGGAGCTAAGTTTTTATCAACCAATTGCTCCTTGCCGGGTACTATAATAACTATTTTCCTGTGATATCCCCTTTGATCTTCACAAAACCCTTTTAGCTAGGCACTACTGCTTGCATTTTACTGAGAAGAAAAATAAAGCTGGGAATTATTTTATCCTCAAAGTGACAATAGCTTATTAGCAACCACTTGAATTATGAATGGGCACTTGTCCTCACATTTTATTTTATCATTTTTACATTTTTTCTTCTTTTTTTGGCTTTTTGAGGCAGAGTCTCACTATGTAGTTCAGGCTGGCCTTGAGCTTGTGGTGATTCTCCTGCTGGGATTACAGGCATGCACCACCACACCCAGTAATCCTCACATTTTAAAATGTCACATAACTGGAAGTCACCTTGTGAGGAACCCATCATGTCCCCGGACTGCACTTTCCAAATGGCAAAGGCTCGGGGGCCAAGCTGTTTGCGCACCGCTCCCCTCTGATGTCCCCGTGGATTCCCACACCAGTGAGGCCATCTTGGTCTGGGCTGTCTTGATGTCACTATACTGTGGTTTTTCCACCAAGTGTGGGCAGTGAGTGGTGGAAAGGGCCCAGCACGCACTGACCTTTGGTCAACTCACAGCGCTGTGGCTTTCATCCCAGGAATAGTTATGGTAAATAAAATTGAAAGAGGCCATTCTTTTGGACCAAGTTCCTGCACTACTCCAGACACCAGAATGGAGTCACACTCATGTTAGGTGTTATGCAATTGCGCTGAACTTAGAAATAAGTTGGGCATAATGGTACATGTGTGTACTCCCGGCACTCAGGAGGCTGAGGCAGGAGGATTGTTGTGAGTTTAAAGCCAGGCTGAAATACATAGTGAGACCCTGTCTCAAAAATAAAAGAAACAGGCCAGTTTTAAAAATAAAACACCCCTGGAGATTCACAGACACCAATCTAAAGGGATTCAGTCCACCTGAGGGAGCATGAGAAAGTCCCTTTTGGTTTATTCTTATAAGGAAAGTAACTGAAATGAGGAATTTGCTTTCTGTTCCATGTTTCTGCTTTCTTCAGCCTTTTTGTCCTGTAAAACCCACCCCATACTGGTCAGCGCAGTAGAAAGCTTCTCTTTTTGTAGAGAGGATATTGCCTGATTCATGACTTACTAGTAGAAGCCAACTAGATCTTCAAACTGAATGTATTTTTCAACACTGCCATAAACCAATCAATTCTTCCTTCTTTTAGATAGCTTGAGCTGAGTTTTCTGTTACTAAAACTAACTCCTTTGTAATAATCATTCACTCAGTCACTCAGTATTAAATACCTTCAGCATGCTGAAGACTTTCTGTGAGGAAAGAAAGAGGTGAGTCAGCTGGAAGTTTGGGATAAAGATGACCAGCTGGAAGTTTGGGATAAAATTAAAGTCCTTTTTAATTTTTTTTTTATTTTAAAGAGTAAAAGAAGGATAACATAATTATATGGGGGGCTTACCAAATTACAGACAAAGTGGTTGGAAATTATCAATGGTTATTGTTTTACATATTATTATCTACAAGATAGTTTCTCAGGAAAACAAATAGACAAATAGTGAGTTACAGACAAGAGAGGTAGGAGATTATCAATAGCTGTTGTACTATACTTTGGTATCTTCAAAGTGGCTTCTAAAGAATATAAATAGAACTATACATGAGTGACCTA
>NW_004955451.1:3555583-3558567 GCF_000276665.1 Chinchilla lanigera | reverse complement strand
CAGCAGTGCTCACCGGCGCATGGCTCCCTGTGGGCCGGGGGGCCCTCCTTCTGGAGGCCTAGGAGGCAGGGAGTGAGCCGCCGGTCAGAAGACCAGCACTCCTCACCCGTGTCTCCCCGTGTGCCGGGAGCCCTCCCTCCGGGGGCCTACAAGGCAGGAAGCTAGCCAGTCAGAAGACCAGTGCTCCCCGCCCGTGGTTCCCGGTGCACCAGGGGCCCTCCCTCTTAAAGTCCTTTTTAAATAAAGTCTGAGATGCTATGTTAGCTTCCTATTGCTATAAAAAATGCCTGAGATAATGAACTTATAAAGAGAAAAAGGTTATTTTAGCTTACAGTTTTGGAGGTCCCCATCCATGATCAATTGGCCCCATTTCTTTATGGCCTATGATATTGAGGCAGGAGATTAGGGCATGGCCAGATGGCTGGGCAAGAGGATGTGACTGGGCAATCATGGAGATTCAGAATGCATGCACCCAAGCCCTGCACCTGGGACCAAGCAGACGACGTGATCTTCAATTCTTCTGGCAGGAAATCAGGGAGGTTTTCTTTTTTAAAGACAAAGCAAAACAAAAACAAAATTCCAAAACAATATGATAAAAGGGTAACAATGGTTAATACATTGCATATAGTTATCTTTAAATTAGTTATTCAGAGTATAAGATATCAGCATTTAATTATCCAAACAATATTAGCACAAATGTATCTTTTCAATGAACTAAGAGAAGTTTGCAGTATAGCTATCTTAATTATCATATATATATATTTTTTTTTTTTTTTTTTGGTCAAGCAGGTTTTTTTTGTAGGTCAGCCTAGATTTGACATCAGAGTAGGGGATGCAAAAGACAGCCACCATTAAGCTTGTGGCCACTGTGCTCTCTCTCAGTAGCCTGCTTGCACACTGTAGAGCATACTTCTTTTCTTACCTCTAATAAATGTAAAACCAAAGAAAGGACCAAGATGGTGGAGTAGTAAGCAGTAGAGAAAGAGCCTATCTGAGAGTGACTGTCCAGACACTGGAATATAGCAATGTGGGGAAGACAGGAAGGAAGGAAGTGGGCCCTCTGGACTCAGGAAGGCTCTAAGGCATGAATTGAAGCCCACAGGGAGAGTGAAGAGAGAAACTTCAACAAAGACGAAGATAGCTGGCAGTGCTTTCTCCCTGGGACTGGACTCACTACATGAGAGATGCAATTCAGATGCACCCCCAGAGGTCTCCATGGAGAGATCAGCCGTGGAAGGGAGCAGCTGGCATGAAGCGCTGCACTGGCTGGCAATGAGTGCAGAGGGCTCAGTCATCCTGCATGAGACAGTGATTGGCTGGGAACCATCATGGAGAGGGGCCAAATAGCTCAGAACCCAGAGCAGCTGCTGGCTCCATCTAGCAGCTCCCAGCTGGGTTCTGGCCCACAGAAGTTACAGTGATAGCTGCAGGCCAAATAAGTCTGGTTGTGGTCAGAAGATGTAGGCCCACTGAGATTATCTACTACCCTGCCAACAAGCTACTGCTGGCTTGCTGGGATAAATCAACAAGGACTGGGACTCTGTCTCCACGCATTGTCTACCAGTGACAGCAGAAACAAACCTGGAAGTGGGCTTTTCTCTCTCTCTCTCTCTCTCTCTCTCTCTCTCTCTCTCTCTCTCTCTCTGTTTCTTTGTGTGTGTGTGTGTGTGTGTGGTTTTCTTTTTGTTTTTTTTCTCCTCCATGGTTTGATCTTGTTTTTACATGAGTGTGAATGTGGTTTATAGCCTCTTTATGGTTATGGTTCTGTTTTTTACCTTTTCCTTCTCTCTTTCCCTCCAGTCTTCTGCACCAGTTTCCCAAAGTTAGTGTGATTTCCCCTTTCTCCTCCAGCCTTCTAGTCACTTCTTCTTCCACTTCTCTATTTTCTCCCTAACTCATTTTAAATTTTAACCCCTGAGGGCAAAATTGACATATCAAGGACTTGTACGCTTCATGCAATTTTCTGGCTTATTTTAGATTTTGGTGTATAACCACGAATCTAGCTCATATGGTTAAAGGTGGCAAAGTAATGGTTAGCTTTGTTTGTCATTTTTCTAGGCTGTGTTTGATGCTATTGTCATTGGTACCACTATAGCCATAAGTGTTTTAAACAGCTGTTCTTCCTGGTATTCCAAGACTGAGATTTCCAAAGTGTCACAGAAAATACTGTGACACAGTGCCAAAGAACCAAGGGCTGGACCAAACAGGCAGCACCTTCTCATCCCCAACAAATTGAAGAGGTAGGAACTTGCAACAGACTCAGAACTGAAAAACTAGCTACACTTGGAAAATAATGGGAAGAAGTAATCATTTCATAAGGGTTCTAAATACTAGCAATAAAGCAACCCACCATAGGCAATTTGCAAACATCACCCCAGGAATTAAACTAAAAAGAAAAGAAAAGAAAATGAGAAGACACTTAAACAAGATGCAACCCCCAAATTCACCAAAGGCAAATCCTGGTGGCAGTAAGGTGGAACAATCTGAAAGCCACCCACTTGGCCTCTCTGAAGTGGTAACAGCAAAGCAATCGAATGAGGCTCTAGAAAAAATCAAATCAGAAATAATTTCTCGGGTAACTGAGGAGATAGTGTCCACAATGAAAACCATGCTTAGTGACTCTAGAGCAGATACAGACAAAAAAATATAGGAGATTAAGAAAAGCCATGGAAGCCGTGACTGCTCAGCATAGGAAAGAAATGAAATCCATCAGGTAGATTTAAGCAAATATCCAGGAGAATAAGAATTCCATTGAAAGTATCTGCAGCAGATTAACCAATATGAGGACAGGATCTTAAATAAAGAAGACAGGCTTGCAGTTAGTGATCATGAAAAGAAAAATTTCTTAAAAATAGCAAGGGACCACTGAGGCAGGGGGATTGTTGCAAGTTCGAGACCAGCCTGGGCTACAAAGTGAGCTCAAGTCCAGCCTGAACTGCATAGTGAGACCCTGTCTCAAAAAGACAAATAAATAAATAAATAAA
>NW_004955451.1:3543016-3553669 GCF_000276665.1 Chinchilla lanigera | reverse complement strand
AAAAAAAAAAAAAAAAAATAGAAAGAGCAATTAAACAAGAGAAAGAAATGAAAGGAATAATGATAGGAAATGAAGAAGTTAAACTAAATGATAAATATCAGAGCAGAAATTAATGCATGGTAGACAAAAAAAGATAGAAAGAGCAACTAAACAAGAGAAAGAAATGAAAGGAATAATGATAGGAAAGGAAGAAGTTAAACTATCATTATTTGCAGATGACAGGATACTCTACACAGAAGACCCCCAAAACTCCACTAAAAACTGCTAGATTTAATAAACAAATTCTGTAGCATAGCTGGATATAAAGTCAACACTCAAAAATCAATAGCCTTCCTCTACATGAATAACAGACTCACTGAGAGAGAAATTAGGAAAACAGCTTTTCACAATAGCATCCAACAGAAATGAAATACCTAGAAATCAACCTAACAAAGGATGTAAAAGACCTCTTTTACATTGAAAAGCACATTACTCTAAAAAAGGAGATTGAAGAGGATATCAGAAAATGGAAAGATATCCCTTGCTCTTGGGTAGGAAGAACTAATATAGTGAATATGGCCATACTCCCAAAACTGGTATACAGATTTAATGCAATTCTGATCAAAATTCCAATAGCATATCTCACAGAATTAGAGAAAATAATCCTGAAATTCATTTGGAACCAGAAGAGACCTAGAATAGCAAAGGCAATCCTGGGCAACAAAGGCAAGGCAGGGGGCATCACAATCCCTGAATTGAAATTATAGTATAAAGCTATGGTGATAAAAACAGCATGGGGGCTGGGGATATAGCTCAGTGGCACAAGTGCCTGCCTGGCAAGTGCAAGGTCCTGAGTTTGATTCCCAGCATCAACCCCACCCCCCAAAACTGTGTAGTACTAGCAAAAAAACAGACCAAAGATCAGTGGAGCAGATTAGAAGATGCAGAAACACCTCCAGACATACTCAGCCACCTTATCTTTGACAAAGGTGCTAAATACATTCATTGAAAAAAAGATAGCTTCTTCAATAAATGGTGCTGCAAAAACTGGCTCTGCACATGTCGAAGATTAAAACTGGATCCACATCTTTCACCATGCACTAAACTAAATTCAAAGTGCATCAAATATATAAATATTAAAACAGAAACATTAAATCTGCTGGAAGATAGAAAAGGTAAGACATTGGTGTAGGCAAAGACTTTATGCATAAAACCCCAATTGCACAGGAACTCTCACAGAGAATCAATAACAGGGATCTCATCTTATTAAAAAGCTTTTGTACAGCAAGAAAAACCACTAACAGAATGAAGAGACAACCCACAGTGTGGTGGAAAATGTTTGCCAGATGTTCCTCAGACAAAGGATTACTATCGAAAACATATAAAGAATTAAAAAAAAAGACCCCCCAAATTTAAAGATGAAATCCAAAAGTGGGCATCTGAGATGAATACACATTTCTCAGATGAAGAAATACATACAGCAAATAAATATATGAAAAAATGTTCAACACCACTGGTCATTTAAGAGATCCAAATTAAAAAAATACTGAGATTCCATCTCACCACAGAAAGAATGGCTATTCTCAAGAAATCAACAGATACTAAATGCTGGAGGGATGGTGGGGAAAAAGGAACCCTTTTCCATTGTTATTGGGAGTATAGATACTAATACAACCACTGTGGAAATCAGTGTGGGGATTCCTCGAAAAGCTAGGTTTGGAGGTCTCCTTTCATCTAGCTATTCCCCTTCTGGGTATCTTCCCAGAAGAATTAAAAACATACCACAGAAATATACATGCACCCATGTTTATAACAGCACAATTTGTAATAACTAGATCTTGGAAACAACCCAAATGCCCATTAACTGAGGAATGGATAAAGAAGGTGTGGTCTTTTTATATAATGGGGTAGTATTCAGCCATAAAGAAGGATAAACTGGAGACTTTTACAGGTAAATGGATGCAATTCGAGGCCATACTCATAAGTGAAATAAACCAGATGCACATGTGTGAAATTGTATTGTCTTCCTAGTGTGAGAAGCTGAAGGAGTAAATAAGATCCAAAATGTACAACAGATATTGTAAAATGAGAAAAAACTTCAAAGGAAAGATAAATTGGGATGGGGGAATGGAGAAAAGAAGGAAGGGAAAAGCAAAAAGAAAATATTTATATATATATATATGATAGTTAAGGTAATTATACTACAGCTGGGGATACAGCTCAGCGGCATAAGCAGTTGCCTGGTAAGCCTGAGGTCATGAGTTTGATTCTCGGTCCAAAAAAAAATAGAAGATTGAAGATAGTTATACTACTAATTTCCCTTAGTTTATCGAAAAGAAACATTTGTGCTAATATTGTTTGGACAATTAAATGTCGATATCTTATACTGTGAATAACTAATTTAAAGATAACAATATACAATGTATTAACCATTGTTAGCCTCTTATTATCTTGTTTTGAAATTTTGTGTTTTTTTTCTTTAATATAAAAAAATGTAAAACTTTGCTACCTTTTGCATTTGTCTTGACCAATTTTTTGTTCAGGACAACAGGAACCTAGAAGAACTCTAGAAGGAGCCTCAGAACCCCAGAACCTGGATCACTGTGTGACAGCAAATCATGGCAGGGGCAGGTGGAAGAGCAAGACCACTCACCTCCTGGCCGGGAAGCAACAGAGAGGGAGAGAGTGGGCTCTCCCAACGCTCTTTGAGCGTTGTTTCTCAAGGAGCTAAGGAATTGCTGTAAAGTTCTACCTACAAAGAGCTTCCTCAGTCACCCAGTAGTGCCTCCCTAGGGGCCAAGCCTTACGGGACATTTAAGACCCAAATGATAACAAAAGCCTGTTGGATTTCCAAGGGTCCAGGCAGAGATGTTGGGCAGAGATGTTTGACAGAGATGTATATCTGGGATCCATCAGTGCATGACGGCCTTTAAAACTGTGAAACTGAATGAGACATGCACATAGGCAAAGGAGAGCAAGGAGTCCTGGAATATCCATGGTTAGAGTTCAGGGAGCTGATGAGAAAGGACAGTCACTGAGGCAGCTGCTGCGGTACAGAGCGAAAACCACCTTTCAAGGAAGCAGTGACCAGCTATGAGAAAGATAAATGAGGAACAGAAATGCATTGCTGGGTTGAGCCATGGAGAGCATTTAGCACTTGTTTTCTTCTAGACTATCTATTGACATTCACTTATTTTCTGTCTCCTTTCAGATGGAACCTTGCAACATTCTGTGATATTGTTAGAACAGGGTCTGGTATGTAAGTGCTCAATAAATATTCTTTAAATGATTCTTGAGTGGGAAAAAACTTGCAAAAAACGAAGCAGGGACATTTTATTTCTCAATTCCTCTTTTTGCAAAGATAGGCTGCTTTTATATTTGGTAGAGGAAGTACTGGTATAACACGCAACTTTAAATTATATTTAAATTTAGGCAAGTGTAGCTGGGTGTGGTGGTGCACACTTATAATCCCAGCACTCTGAGGCAAGAGGATCATCATGAGTTTGAGGCCAGCCTGGGCTACATAGTGAGTTCAAGGGCAGCCTGGACCACATAGTGAAACCTTGTCTCAAAACAAAAAAACTAGGCAAGGGTTTAACCTCACTATTCCTTATCCATAAATATGAATAATAATAACAACATAATATTTAAGACTTTGCCCAGAACTATGCCCTATATATACGAGGTAAATGTTTCCTAAGTCTAGGAGGATCGCATAAACCAGACCTCACAGTGCCATGCCAAATGACTCCAGAGAAAGAAGTCATTTGTATGAAAAATTTCACTTATTTGTGAAGTGATTTGTCATATCTCTTCTCTGTCTATGTTCATGTTTCGGTCTCACATTTCATTCAGTCTCACAACTTTAAATACCACCAAGAAGGAAATGTTGCTTGTAAGTCACATTTCCAGCCAAAAGCACTTGAACATGTGTCAAGATAGGATAAGGGCCATAACAGATTCAGATTAGTGTTGCTATTATAGTTGTTTTGCGCTAAAATACAATAGCATTGAGACCTCTTAACAAGCTACCTTCTGTCTAGCTGTTGATGCTACGGTGCAAGCATCACTACACTGCAGACCTCAGACAGACAGGCTCTGGGGAGACATCTCCCTAACCCACCCTTTCGCTAGGTCACCCCAATCTGAATCTTACGGGGAAAGTGCCAGCAGAGGCAGAAATAGAAGCCAAGGCTTGGAAAGACTGCAGGTTTGTTGTGATACAAATGCTCATCTTCAGGGTTAACTAGGAGGCTCCCAAAATCTCCTGCGGGCTTAAAGTCAGTAAAGAGATTGGCCTTTAACAGGGAAAGAATGTGCTGAGTGAGAGACAAAAAAGGCAGTGGGGATAGCTAGTTAGAGTGGAGAAGCCTTCGGATTATCACTTCAGCAGCCGGGGCACACAGCCAAGTCCTGTGAGTTAATGCTTCTCTATTGTTGTCCAGGATTAGACAACAACACAGCCTCTGTCAGTTTGGTTTCTTTGTCTGTTCAACGGAGCCAATAACCTACGGTCTCTTTGGATCTGGGATATGTGGCCATCAGCTGCCCCCTAGCAGATACACAGAAGTGACGATGTTTTGGTATTGATACCAGAACTTTTGGGGAGATATCAGGATGGGGTGATTATTAAAAGTTCTGATTCTTTGGAAATTAGTTTTGATGGCAAAGTACTAAATATGACAAGATATTAAAAGAAAGAGAATAGACAAAAGCTCAAAGGACAGACTTTCTAAATAGGGACAAAATCTACGTTAGCGTGCCAACTCTTCGTATCTCCCTTGATAATACTTTTTATTTTGCCCATGAAAGATGAGTTGTTACAATGACAGGGCTAGGAGGCTGAATCAGAGAGGATGTTCAGGTGTGACAGAAAGAGAAAGGGTTTTTAAGTCTTCAAATGAACCCTCAGCATGACTCAAAGCATCACCCGTGGGCTGCTTTTATTACTTTATCTTCACAAGGGCAAAAACAGCTCCCAGTGACGATGTCTGACTGGTCTTTGTCATCGTCAATACCACATCTCCTTGGCACTTTCTAATATTAGACGTTGTGCTAAGTATTTTACATATATTATTCCATTTGCTTCTCACACAAAAAAATCTATGAAGTGGGAACTGTCACCACTCCTCTTACTTCATACAGACAAAATCGAGGCTTAATCCCAGCATCAGTAAGGCCTCGGCACCAGCAAAGGTCCAGAGAAAGAGGGACAGACAAACCCAGTTAAGAGCAATTTAACAAAGGTGAGGTGTACTTGAGGGAAAAAGAGAATGCAGAAGCCAGAAAAGCGCTCTCTTGGTGGTTCCAGGACTCAGGATAAGGAACATATTCAGGTACACCGGAACTTCCATTCCTTCGTATTTTGCTCCCTTCCATGAGTTGTGTGTGTGCTGGTACCAACAAATACAATCGTGAACAGATCCACCTTGCGGGCTATTGAGGGATAATGCAAATATTCTTGACATAATGTGATACAAAACAGTGTTTCCAATTTTTTTTGAAGGTGGAAATCCCAGCCTGGTTGTTAAATATACATAGCAGCAGCCTTCTGTGGAATCTGTTCCCTTTGCTTTGCTTTTTGCTGTACCGAGAATTGAATCTAGAACCTTCTCACGGAGCGTCATCCCTGGCCTTTTTATTTTTTTATTTTGAGACAAGTTCTCATTAAGTTGCCCAGCCTGGGCTCAAATTTGAGATGCTCCTGCCTCAGTCTCCCAGATTATACGTGTGCACCACCACACCCAGTTTGGAATTTGATTTTTTAAATTCTATTTTTAATTTTTTGTTTGTTTCCAAACAGGGTCTCACTACATAGTCCAGCCTGGCCTTGAACTCACTATGTAGCCCAGGAGACCCTCCTGCCCCAGAATCCCGAGTGCCAGGACTACAGATATGGGCCACCGTGTCTCCCTTGGAATCTGGTTTTTTTTTTTTTTTTTTTTTTTTGGACAAATATTACAGTTGAGTCTTTATTCAGGAACATTTGGGAGGCATAGATATGAGATATACACCCGCGTGCTCTCAGAACCCAAAGGAGGGGGTCTACACAGCCTGCAGCCCGGGGAGTGAATGGCTTCCCAGAGGAGGTGACAGCTGAAAGTGTGGATCCTCAGCTGCTCCCTCCCAGCGGGCGAGCTCCAAGGTGTGAAAATGTGAACAAGCGCTGACCTCCTTAGGAAGCTGAGAACAGTCAGACACCGTGCAACCCAAAACATCCAGAGGGCAGCAGCAAGCGAGATCCTCATGGCCGGAGATGGCCAGAGAGAAAATGGAGTCCCAGGTGACACACTGAGACTTGCGGAGACGCCTCTAGGCTGCCACGACTTTACAGTCTTGGTGTTTTATGTTATTTATGATATTTATTGATCCTATGTTATTTATTTCTTATCTCATTTTATGATCTATTTTCTTATATTTTGATACTAATTTTAAAAATCTGTATATAATTCTACATGTCCTGTATATATATAGACATAAATGTGTGCACTTATTGAAATGGAGTCTCTGGACATTTCCTAAAAGCAAATAGAGCATTTTGGAGGGATGGGAGCATAGTTTCTCTCGCCCTAAGCAGAAGGGTGTTGGCCACGCTGCTGGAAGCAGATGTCGGCCTGCCTGAGGGGACTCTCGATGACAGAGAGGAAAGAGAGGACCCCAGGGCAGGGTGGCGGGCACAGCCATCCTTCCTTCATGAGACCCTCTCTGTTCAGACCAGAGGATTTTCTACTTTTGCTTTTCTGCTTGACACTTGTTTGTTTCGTTTCTTTGTTTATGTGTTTTTGAAACAAGACTTCCCCATGTGGTTCAGGCTGGCCTTGAGCTCCCTATGTCACGCAGGCTGCCCTCACACTTGCACAATCCTCCTGCCTCAGCCTCCCGAGCCCTGGAATTACAGGTGTGTGCCACCACACCCAGCATCAAATCAGAGGATTTTCTACTTTGTTTTTAGAAGACCGAAGACTTTCTCTGCAAAGCCAGATCTAAATGTTTAGGTATAAAGTCTGAAATCCAAAAGTGTTTTAAACAGTGCTCTTCACGGTTTTTAATTTTTATTTATTTATTTTTACTGCTTTTTAATCAGAAAGCATAAGAACTGTATTAATTCAAAGGCCAGCTATGAGCTGGGATGAGCCATGCTCTGGGAGGTCCTCTCTGCTGTCCCAGTCTCCCCCTTTAGCTTTAGCAGCTCCCCCATGCTTCTGGAGCACCTGCGTGCTGCGTGTGCGCATTATATGTTTAGCTCCTCCTATGTTTATTATTGCACTTCATACGCTTACTTGTCTGCCTCTTCCAGCTCACTGAAGGTAAAGAATGTGATTTATCATTTTTTTAATCCATGAGAATGAGCAAAGCCATGTCATAAGCATTCAGTTAATGATGTCCTTTTTTTTTTTTCTTTTTGATACAGGGTCTCGCTATGCAGTTCAGGCTGGCCTTGAGCTCACTTTGTAGCCCAGGCTGGTCTCAAACCCACAATGACCTTCCTGCCTCAGCCTCCCGAGTGCTGGGATTATAGTGCCACCATGCCTGGCTCAGTTAATGTTGTCTTGAATGAAAAGAAGACATTAAGAAAAAGAATACTGTATTTATTCTTTGCAACTATACGTTTTATGATCAGATCTTTTGACTGCTCTGAACTGATTTCAAGAATAAATGCTTTGTTTGTACCAGCCTAAAAGCTAGTGTCTGACATGACTGAAACTCAAATACATGCACCTTTGTTAGTGCAAACCGATGTAGTAAATTCACGGCTATAGTTGGGATACAGCACATTTAAGTTCCGCAGTTCACTGGGAATTTATTGGGTTGCAATGAAAATGCAGGGACAAATTCAACTCTGACCGCGGCAGGTATGTGTGTATACTCCTAAGTGGCATTGCTAAGTCATATGGCAATTCTGCTCAATTTTTTTTTCTGTTCAATTTTTTTGAGAACGTGTTATACTGTTTTCCACAGCAGCTGCACTATTTTACACTCCTAGTGGCAGCGCACAAGGACTTCAGTTCCTCAGCATCCTCCCCACACTTAAGTAGAATTTTAAACTATATAGGATTTGATTATTTAACAAGTTTTCTAACCTCATCTCTTTCCTTTTTCATGTGGCACTGGAGACTGAGCCTAGTCTAGCACATGCCAGGCAAGTGCTCCATCCCTGAGCTACATTTCCAACTCTTTAAAAAGTTTTTTTATTTTGAAACTGGGCATAGTGGCAAGCACCTGTAATTCCAGCATTTGGGAGGCTGAGGCAGGAGGATTGCTGTGAGTTCAAAGCCAGTCTGGGCTACATAGCGAGTTCAAAGCCAGGCTGAACTACACAGTAAGACCCTGTCACTAAATAAATAAATAAATAAATAGCAAAAATTTTTATTTTGAGACAGGATCTCACTAAATTGCTCAGGCTGACCTTGAAACATATCAGTGATCCTCCTGCGTCAGCCTCCCGAGTAGCTGGGATTATAGGCATATGCCACCACACATAACTAATCTCATGTTTAATTGCTCGGTATTTCTATGCTGCACGGTCTTCTTGACCCAATACAAACATTTAAAGTCCTAGGCTTTTATCCTAAACATATACTTTCTCTGTAACGGCATTGTACAGTCATCGAAAAGCCTACAGTTCACGTGAACCGTGTTTTTCCAGCCTCCGCCAAGCCGAGGTACTAATGGGGCCACGTGAACACTAATCCCTAAAATTTTACCGGCTTTCCCCGACCCCGGCAAATCTGCTGGCCTCCTGCGCTCCCTGCCTTGCTGTGTTCGCAGCTCCCCAGGAGGCTCCGCGGAACCTGGGAACGGTCACTGGCGTAATTACCGGGGAAGCCGCCGGGGGGCAGCACTCCCACCCACCCCGACCCTAGCCGGGAGAGGGTGCTGCTGCCGCCCCAGCGCTCCAGAAGCCGCAGTCTCCTCGCGTAATTGCGTGACAAGGAGGCAGGATCAGGGAGGCGATCCCTCTTCCAAATTGGCCACGCTTTGTCACCTGCGTTTGCAGAGTCCCCTGTGGAGAACGAAGTCCCAGTCCAAGCCCCACATTCATAGCTGCTGGAGGGAATTCAGGGGGACCCCTCTCCCGCCAGCCCACAGCTGTAGCCCCGTGACCCCTCCCTGCCCCTCGCGTGTTTCCCCAGACGAGGCGGCTCGGTAACCTGAGCGGGGACGCTGAGACAGCAACCAGGTCACACTACAGAGAAAAGGACATTAAACAGCCACACAACAGCCCACCCCCCACGCCGTGTTCGAGCCACAGGAGCGGATCTGGCCTCCTAGGTAAAAATTAAGACGCTCAGTCGTCAAATCCGCCCTGCTCCTTGGCTGAGCTCAGTCTCGCGCAGGCTCTTGCTTCCTCCCAAACTGGCCAGGCCGCTGCCCACTCTTCCCTGCCCAGATCCCCGTCCCCTAGCGCGCGTCCCCCTGCAGCCCGCGCGCAGTCCTGACTTCCTGCAACCTTGGGCTGGAGAGCTTTCCCATAATGGAGCCGCCGTGCTGTTGTCACCACCCTGACCACTCTGACCCTTGTCACCTTCATCTCCTTTCTTCTCCACAGCCTTCTCGTGCAGACTGATACCTATGGAATGGCTGTGTTTCAGATTTTTTTTCCCCTGAAGATTTACAATGAACATGGATTACTTTTATCATACAGGAAAATTACACTTTAAAAATGATAGTACCCTGCCAGCTGGGGTGGTGCCCGTTTGTAATCGCAGCCCTCAGGAGGCTGAGGCAGGAGGATCCCCATGAGTTCAAGGCCAGTAGAACTGCATAGTAAGACCTTGTCTCAAATAATGACAATGATGATGATAGTTTCCTCGGCTAGACAGTACTATTTGTCCGCTACTTCCTTAACTCGGACACCCTAAACATCCCTTCACGTTCTCCTTGCTTTACAGACATGACTTCTCGCTTTTTGTCGGTTTCTATTCCTTCACTGCTCCGCCATCATTTGTTCTCCAAATGCCCTCTTTTCTTGGTGCACATGTTTTTCCTTTTTGCCCCATTCTCCCCGCTGTAGTTGTGCCGTGGGCCAGCAGCTCTCAGGTGGACACCAGGTTCTCGGTCCCAGCAGAGCAACACAGCAGAGCACCCATGTGCCGCTGCTGCCCGGCTTGGCGGGACCATGGCTTGGTCTCATCTCCGCCCCCTGGAGACAGGCAGTGCCAGGGCGAGTCTGGCTATCTTTCTGTGTACATAAGAGTTACTCCTGGGGCCAGGACACTGGTAACGACCATTGTTCTATCTACCCGAGGTCTACGCTTACTGGCATCTTCCTGAGAGGTTACTCGGGGATTGTGAAATGTCTAAAGTGTCCTTCTCAGATGGCCACCGTTCCCTCAGGGGCCTTAATCATGTAAGAAATTTACGAAAGAAAAAGTTCTCATCTAAATAGATCCTAGCACGAGGCGGGGTGGGAGGGGGAACGTTCCCCTTTCTGGTATCCTTGGGGAGGCGCTGATGGCAGCAGGCCCTGGATACAGACAGCTCTGTGTCATAATGAACGTGCACGGGGTGTGAGCTTACAGTCACTGTGCTCCTTGGGGTCGTCTGGGGCCTGAGTCCTAAGGATGGTTACAAAGCTTACATACTGAGGTCTCTGTTCCTTCACTGGACTCTAACTGCCGAAGCGTGCTACCCAGGACCCTCCTTTGTCCCCGGGCCTGCTAATGTCTAACA
>NW_004955451.1:3538857-3541341 GCF_000276665.1 Chinchilla lanigera | reverse complement strand
CAAGAGTCAGAGGGAGAGAAAGGGAAATCCAGTGAGAGGAACTCAGACACGTTATGTACATGTACCAGTCCCCATGATGAATGCGGTCATTGTCTACTGCAAACGTATGCTAATAAAAACTTCTTAAAATTTAAAAAAGAAAATCTCTCCAGGTTCAAAGAAAATAAAATTATTGTAAATTAGAGAGTGTGATCCAGACAGAAAAACATGATAAATGTCCCAAGCGTGCGCCTGTATTCCTGAGGCATATCTTTATTCTGATCAAAAGACCTGAAAATGTATTGCAAGGTGGAGAAAATGAAATATAGTTTTGTCTTCTTTATATTTGTTAGTATATCTGTTTAGCCTTGATTTTGTATATAATCAAACTAAACATATATCCTGACTTTCTGTGCCATACCCTCTTTTAAGAGTTTCACATGTGGGGCTGAGGATTTAGCTCAGCGTCAAAAGCGCCTGCCTCGCAAGTGCAAGGTCGTGAGTTCGGTTCCCGGTACCGGAGAAAAAACAAAACAAAACAAAAAAAGAGTTTCACATGTACTGTTTGTTCCTTAAAAATCGTAAGCGATGAACACTATTTTTATACCTATTTTGTAAATGTGCATACTGAGCCCCAGAGAGATTATAAATTAGCAATGTGGTCCGACCAAGTAAGTGATCGTGCTAGTATAAGCCCCCAAAAGTCTGTTCCTGCAGCAGAAACCTCTTGTCTTTGTGTTTGTTTTTTTGTTACGGGGAATTGAACTCAGGACCTTGCGCTTGCTAGACAGGCGCTGGGTCAGATCGGGCCAAACGGACGCTCGCTCCCTAGGAACCCAGACCCTGAGCCAGGCGGGGAGAGACTGCAGCTACCTGAGTCCAAGCAGCTCCGCCTCTGCCACCAGCTTTCTGTCGTTCCTGCCCTCGACCTTCCGCATTTCCCCTATTTCCAGTTTGTGCCCAGGCCTGCTTGTCCAGGCCTGCCTTGCATTCTGTAAGTGTATCACATCCTTCTAGAAATTCACTTCTGCTTCAGTTGCCAGAATTGGTTTCTACTTCTTGCAATCAAAGAACCTAATATAACCACTGAAATTTGGGGATAACATCTGCTCTTTCTTTCAATTCTACCCGTTGTACACATGGGAGGTACTTAGTCATCTGGCCGGCTGTGGGCTCAGTTCCAGAAGCTGAATCCCAGCCTCACTACTGCTAGTTAGCTTCTCTTCCTTCCCTTCCCTTCCTTTCCCTCCCCTTCTCTTCCCTCCCTTCCTCCCTTCCTCCGTCCCTTCCTTCCTTCCGTGGGATTACGTGCACACATCAGCAGGCCTGGTTTCTGCTACTAGTTTCTTATCTGTAAAATTGGGACAATAATCTTGTCACCTGATGGGGTCTGTCTTAGTTACTTTTCTCTTGTTAGTAGGACAAAGTACCCAATGGCCAAAATTAGGGAAGGAAATGTGTGTTTAGCTCACAGTCTTTGGAGGTTTCAGTCCATACTCAGCTGGCTCCAAGGCAGAGTGGCACATGGCAGAGGGCAACAGTTCATGGCAGCAGAAAACCGCAAAAGCAACAAGAGCAAAAAGGAGGAGCAGGGGCAAGCAGCCTCTTTCCCTCCCTTACATTGTACACAAACTGCCTGCCCCAGGGCTGGTGTAGCACTCACATATATAATTCCAACATTGGACCATGAATTAACCATAAACTCTAGAAGCCTGCCCCATGACTGCATGAGGCTTTGGGGGTACACATCCAGACACAAACCATAATAGGGCCCGAGGAGGACCGCCATAGGGGAGATAGGGATATCAGTTCACACCACCCACAAGTCAGGGTGTGGGTTTGCTGATTTACACCACAGGAAAGAGCTGCTGGACAGGCCAGGGATATAGCTCAGCAGGCATAAGTCCCTGCCTGGCAGGCACAGGGTCCTGAGTTCAATTCCTGGTAACCCCTGACCCTGTCAAAAAAGAACTGCTGGACACATCGGTGAGAGGCATAGGAAACTTTCTTGGAGGGAAAGAACCCACAAGGGGACGGGAACTGTGTGCGCTGCGGCTGGGTGAGTGGGTTGTGTGTTTTCTGGGGTGTCCTTCTGCACTGCTGTCCATCGGGTACCCTCAGAGGGCTGCACGAGAGCCATCTGCGCGTATTTGGCATTTAGAGATGTGGTACCCACTTCATAGGGCTGTCTCCTTGAGGACAGGAGCCTGGGGGGTTTGTAAACCCTTGGTATGGGGGGAGAATGTAAGCTGAAACACACGTAAATCGCACAAGCCGATTTATTGTATCTTTAAGACCCTGAGGATTTTTTTAAAGTGAATGTGGTGGAGGGGAAAAAGGTATTGTAACCTTGGGTAACTTTGATTGTGTCCTAAAGCTGCAATTAGATACAACTTTAAAATTACAATTTTCCTTGTCTCCCTTTACATCAATCTTTATTTCTTCTACCTTAGTATTACCCACCTCAGAGGGTTGTTGTGAAGATTAAACAAGAGAAGCATATAG
>NW_004955451.1:3524680-3537379 GCF_000276665.1 Chinchilla lanigera | reverse complement strand
GTTGTATGGCATGTATTCCCATGGGTTTCTCCATGTTTGAATGATTCACACACATCCATGGGTGAGCACCTGCAGCTGGTGCATGGTGGGCCAACTGTGTCCTTGCTTCTCTTTGTCATGATAGTTCTCAATTGAGCAGTGGCGGCCAGCCTGAGGGCAGGCACGCAACAGCGCTCACCACCGTGTGGCTCCCCCTGCACCAGGGGCCCTCCTTCCAGGCGCCTACGAGGCAGGGAGTGAGCCAGCCCGAAGACCGGTGCTCCGCACCCATGGCTCCCCCTATCTCTAGTTATTTCAACACTACCTGCAAGACAGTGGGGTGATATATCATTTTCTCATCTAAGTAAGCAAGTAGATAAACTGAAATGTTGTAATGCATCTTCATTTATTCTCTGAGAAGTACCCTTGAAATCTTTGTAGACACAGCCTCTTCTGTTTATTTTGTATAATTAATAATGATTCAAAATATGAGCTCTAAGTAAAATTTTACACCTTCTTTTTTCTCTAACAAGGTTAAATTCACTGTGGACATTTTGGTGTCATTGGTGAATAGGAGTCATTGTCACTTTGCGAATTAGCTAAGTGAGAAACATTAAAATATTTTTCTGTTACCCTAAATTATCTTGGAGCCATCAGACTCATCAGATGAATATTCAGTCCTCACATTGGGTTTCCTGTTGTATAGATCAAAGTATTCACTGAAAATATTTTCTGTTCAAAATGTGATTCCAAGTGGGGCACAGTGGTACATACCTTTTTTTTTTTTTTTTTTGGTTTTTCTCCGGTACCGGGAACCGAACTCACGACCTTGCACATGCGAGGTAGGCGCTTTTGCCGCTGAGCTAAATCCCCAGCCCCGGTACATACCTTTAATCTCAGCACTCAGGAGGCTGAGGGTCACAAGTTAGAGGCCAACCTGAGATACACAGCAAGCTCCTGTCAACAAAAAAAGAAAGAAAAAAACAAAAGACAGAAAAGAAAAAAAAGAAAGAAAGAAAAGAAAGAGGCAATCCCATCTGTACACGGAGATGCATGCCTGTAATCCCAATATTAGGAAGGCTGAGGCAAAAGGATTTCTACTGAAGCCTAGCCAGGGCAACTTACTGGGACCCTGTTTCAAACTAAAAAGATAAAAGAAAAAGCCCAAGGATGTAGCTTAGGGCTCCCTGGATTTAATGTCCAGTACAGCAAAAAAGAAAAAAGCAATTCCATTTAAGACAAAGGCTGTGACCTGTTAAATAGCACGCCATTGAAATTAGGCTATTAGATAATCGCTTTTAAACTGAAAATTAAAGTTTCAATTTTTTTATTCATCATGAGTAAAAGTCATTCTCCTCCCCCAATTTTCAAAGTATATTACTCAATGAAGATAAGTAGATATGCCAACAATTTTAAAGGATAAATTCAAAAGTATTAAGGAATTAGTATTTTATTTATTGCTACTAAATGTTAATCAGCCTAAGCTTAAAACATATCCCTAGCAATCAAAATTGAGTTATTTCCTCTAAACTGCGTGTGCTCTCAGGGCAGAATAATGCTTTACATGTTTTCCCAGTGTTTCAACTATTATCCACAATACTAGGGTTGCCATGGGGGGGGGTTTTGTTTCTCTATACTGAGAATTAAAAACCAGGGCCTTTGCATGAGCTACATCTCCAACTCTTTTTAATTTTTATTTTGAGACAAGGTCTTTCTAAATCACTAAATTGTGCAGGCAGGGCTTCAACTTGAGATCCTCCAGCCTCAACCTCCCAAAGTACTAGGATTACAGGCACACATCTGGCTTGAATTGTTTCATGAAAAATTTAGTAGAGGCATGTCTGAGTTCATGTTCTGCTGCTATAACAAAATGCCTGAGACAGGATAATTTATAAAGAAGTTTATTTAGCTCACAGTTCTGGAGGCCAGGAAATCTGAAAATATGGTGGTGCCACCTGCTTGGCATCCAGTGAGGGTTTTCTTGTTGCATCATAACACGGCAGGGGCATCCCATGGAAAGACTGAAAGCAAGAGAGAGCCCGATTTTATAACAAAGCAATTTCCACAATAACCCATTACCCTATTCATTTATGAATGGATTCATCAGCAATGAGGATAGAACCCATAGGACCCAATCACCACCTGAAAGTCCCAACTGTCACATACATTATTATTATCACATAACTTTGGGGATTAGGTTTCCAACACATGAAATTTGGGAGACATATGCAAACCATAGTAGGGAGATTACAACAGAACAAGGAACTTCGTGTAGGGCCTCAAAAGGAATATATCGTCTCTACGCTTGCTAGTGAAGTCTAAAATACCCTAAAGAATTGAGAAGTGTGTGTGGAGGTAAACACACGTGCTGACAGTATTTTAGAAATGGACAAATTCAGTGGAGTAGTGCTTCCCAGCCTTTTTCACGGCATGACCTGCAAAGACAATGACTCTCAGTGAACAACACCATGGGGGTGGATTGACACGTGATGTTCTGCAGAGGGTAGGCACCGTGCCCTTGCTCATTCCACTGGCTCCCCCAAGAGCTTGAACATTTAAGGATGTGCTGGATCCAGTTCCTTCCAGCTCCCAAGAGCCAGTTGTGAACATTTATTCCCAAATGCATGACATAGTGTTCATACCAGACAAGTAGAAAATCAATAAATGTTATAAATCAAGCTCCCCTTCCAGCGGTGGTTGTTACCCAGGTACCCGCTCGTCATAGACTGAAAGGGAGGGGGCCCATTTCTCACACCATTTACAATTCATTTGTGGCCACCTGTTGGCCAACCTGCAATAAATCTGGTTCTTTGACACTCCAAATGTAAGTAATTTTCTGATACAGATTACATCAACAGCTGCTGACTAATTTCATTTTATTCTGCAGAATAAAAATTTAACACCTTCTGTGAGAAGCTTGAGTATAATTAACTTCACAGCAAATCCACCTTAAGGCTGGAACATCATGTGTAAACCTTAGCAACCTAACTACAGATTAAACAATTCAGAGGAAAGAATCCCTCAGTGATTTTAAGATTTCATAAAATCCCCTAACAAGTGAAAGTCGGCATCTGACAAGTCCCATACTCTCGACAGAGCTGGTAGTCATATCCTTAGTTCTCTACTGGCTAAACAAAAATAGGTGAGAAAGAAAGTTCTTATGAAGAACAGAGATCAGAATGAATAAATAGGACAAAGATATCCTGTAATCCCAGCATTAGGGAGGTTGAGAAGCAGGATTTCCAGGAGTTCAAGCCCTGCCTAAGCTACGTAGAGTTCAAGGGCAGACTGAACTACATAGTGAGATCTTGTCTAAAAAAGAAATAACCAATGACAGCAGTCTACTTCAATAATATGCAAGAAATTTCTTACTTGTAAGCATACATATAAACTAAATTATTTCAAATACAGTACTGTCACCAACAAAAACCAAGCTGGGCCTGGTGGTGCACACCTGTAATCCCAGTACTCCAGAGGCTGAGGCAGGAGGATTGCTGTGAGTTCAAGCCTGGCCTACAAAATGAGTTCAAGGTCAGTCTGAACTGAACTGCATAGAGAAACCCTGTCTCAAGAAAAGACAAAAAACAAATAAACAAACAAACAAACAAAACCCCAGCCCCCCCAAAACCCAAAGACCCAAAGACCAGAAAAGCAAGTTCGTATCTAAAGTCTTGTGGTTTGATATTAACCTCCTCTTGCTAAATTAAAACAAAACCCATACACCATTGAATCTGTTTTGTGTGCCCTCACTGCATGCAATTGCAACAAGTAGAAATTCAAGGCAGAAAGTGGAAATTATGTAACACAAAATTAATTCTTAAATGTTCTTGCAATGAAACGAAACCTCACACAGCTTACTTCTGGTCAGTATTCATGTGGGGACCAAGGTTAGTGGGAGTGTCATGAGGCTCCATATGTCTGGACCCATTCAGGCACGATAGAAACTCAGTTTAAACAACAAAGAGAATGGAAAACCCGAGGAGTCTTACTTGGAGCACATCTGGATCTAAGCATGCAAATCATGTCAGTAGATTTTTCCCTTTTCCCTTGTCTTTGCTTTTCTTCCTTTTCTTTTTCTCTGTCTGTGGGCTTCATTTTCAGGCAGGCTGCCTCCATGTGGAAGCAAAGATGATCATCAGATAGCTCAGGCTTCTGTCAGTCTCAGGGCTAGCGACTCTGGGGCTTGGGGTGAGTGTTAATAGACTCTGGGGTGCTGTGGTTTCCTTCCAGAGAGTTCTCCCAGGTTCTTGTTGTCCTGAACCTTTGTTGGTCATGCAAAAGACAATGAGGTCTTAGATTTATTAAAGATAGGGGAGAAAATATGCCCTGCAGGGTGAGAGCAGGCCACTCAAAGAGCTTGAAGACAGCATTCACTGGTACTGGTGCTAGGGCTCTGCCTATGTGCTCCAGGTCTTTGTGATTGGCAGATCACACCCAGTTGCCCAGCCAGTTTGCTACATCCTCATCTCCTGTCTCAAAGGGACCCTTGCTGTCCCAATATTCATACCAGTCTTTGGGAGAACATAGATTATGTCACTTGCTCCCTCCTGGACCAATTGTGTGTCAAGGGGACTTAAGTATTCTGATTGGGGAGCCTGCTTTATAAACCCATGGGATTTGTCTTAGGGCCAGATGGCTGATACCTGGGAAGATGAAAGATGGATATATTGGGAGTCAGGTGGGTTCTGGATTTGAATCCATGTATGTGACAGGCCCATGGAGTGGAAGAACAATGGCTTCCAAAGAAAAGGATTGGAAGGACTCCCATTCCAGATAACAAATGACCACTTACATGGGGTTTTCCTTAGGAGTCAAAGTTCTTCAAGCTATAGGACACTGAATAAAACTTCATGGTTTAAGAAGAGCATACTTGAGAAAACTGTCACCTTGAAGTGATGGATGGCTTAATTAGAATTTAAAAAAGAAAAAAACTCAACCCACAGCCTTATCCAAATTACTTGAGGTCTAACATACAAACTCCCCGGTTTCTAGGAGATATGTAAATGATTCACTTGTATTTTTAATTTGTAAGCACATGGTGCCAGGTTTCCAGATAGCAACCGAAATCAGACCTTTATCATGGAGCCTCATAGAGAGTCATATCTCAGAGGTGAAAATAAACCAGTAACTCAAATCGTTCTGATCCAAATGTGCCACAACTCTGTGCCTGCATTTGTTAGTGATGATATTCCCACATCTGTGGATGCTTCAGATCAGATGTGGACCCTTCCTTGTCTTTATTTTTTCTTTTTCTTTTGGGATGCTGAGGATTGAACCCAGGCAGACCTCATGCATGCTTGGAAGCACTCTGCCGCTGAGCGGTACCCTCAGCCCCTTCTTCCTCATTTTTGTTTTTTGGTACCAGGAATCGAACTCAGGACTTCATGCTTGCCAGGCAGGTGCTGTGCTGCTGAGCTATATCCCAGGCCTTATTATTCCTTTTTTTCTAAATATTTCCCTTGTTCTTTAATATAGCTCTGGGACTTGATCTGGTGAAACTACATTCTATTCACCTCACAAAGTAAAATCTTTCCTTGTGTTTGTCAGAACCCACCTCACTCCAAACTTCTGTATCCTTCCTCTCCTCCCAGGTACCAGTCTTCTGGTCCCTAGAACAAACAGCCTCTGGAAAGCATCATGCCCATGCCCCAGAGACTTGGCACACAGAGTCGCACTCTTTGCTAGACCACCTCTGGTCTCGTGCTCCAGTTGCCGGGCTTCTGGCTTGTCTCTAAGAGCAGGCCTGGGGCTGCAGGCTCTCTTGCTCTGCCTGAGAGAAACCCTGAAAGTGCCAAAGAGTCTGGGAATGAAGCTGAGCCAAGCAGAGAGGAAATGAGAGACAAAAAAGCAGCAACACACACTGTACATCACCGCATGGGACTCAAAAAACCAGAACATTTTTTGTTGCAATTAAATGAGTTAGAGTTGAATTTCTGTTCTATCACGAAGAGCCCTGACTAACAGGACTCACATACCTCACTAAGCCCCATCTGCTAGAGGTCTGGCACTTCCTTATTTCCTCCTTCTACTTCTCCTTACCCTGTGGAAAGCGGGGAGGCTTCCCGGGTGAGGTGAAGCAGTGTGGCTCACACTGCAGGCTAAGGTAGGGTCCCCTCCTATATTCTCCACACATTCAGCCCATTCTTAGGGGCAGCCAGGGCTGTCAAGGGGGCACTGGCTCAGCCCGTGGGGCACCCAGCCACACCCGTGTCCTCTACCCTGATGCTGGCAGAACAAAGTGCAGCCAACCCAGCTCCCGGTGAGAACCCCTGCTTCCGATGGCGTGGCCTGACGTCACTGAGGAGGTGTTGTTCATCCATTCCCAGGTGGAGCATAAGCAAAAATGCTACAGTAAAGCACGGCATCTCGTGAACCTCAGGGGTCAGTTGCTATTGGTCTCCTTTCTTCTACGTATGTATTAGGGAGAGCTGCCCCTTTATTGGGCTCTGATCCCTCTTTCTCTCGTCATAGCATTTCTTCCTCTCCTATCATTAGGACTTCACCTATGGGGTTGGTGTGTGGCTCAGAGTAGACCAATCAGAGCCCATCCCTTAACTTTCTGAGTCAAATTCCAACCACCCACGTTGGCTTCCTCAGGTAACCCCCGTTCACAGAGTCACTGTCCCTTCCTCAAAGCCTTTGTATTGCTCTTCCCTCTAGACTGAATCCTTTTCCCTACCTTCTCCTCACTTGATAGCTTTGTGTCTTCCTTTAGACCCAACTTAAATATTACTTCTTCCACTTCAGTCTACCTGCTCAGGGAGGTCTTTGATGCCCAGTTGTGTTTAAACCAGGACTCCCATTGTGACTCTGTCTCAGCCTTTTGTTTTACAGCAAAAAGTATATTTAAAATACACACGGATATAACCAAATGTGTGTATAGCTAAAACTTGAAGAAGTACACTGAAGGTTTTATTTTGTTGTTCTTGTTGATTTTTTTTTTTTAAAAAACTGAGGCCAGATGGATCCTTCTGTCCTGATGGGAGAAGAAAAAAGGAAGGAAGGAAGGAAGAAGGAAGGAAGGAAGGAGAAGAAAAAGGAAAAAGGAAGGAAGAAAGAAAGGAAGGGAGGGAGGGAAGAAGGAAGGAAGGGAGGCCCCAATGGCTGCAGCACATTTATTTGAACACTTGAGAGGTTGAATGTCATGTCAAACCTCTCTGCCTAATAGCTTACCCTTGTGGCTTGCCTTGGGCACTGAGTATTCTTGAGACTAGAGTAGCTTATTCATGTGACTTGCCTCAGGCACTCTGTGTTTTTGAGGCTGGCCTTGCTTTAGCCCCACACGTGTGGTCAGTCTCCAGCTTCACCCACTCCCTACATCTCCTTGTTTTCTGATTTACAGTTGTAAGTGATGGGTGGTTAGTTGAGGTTAGAGGAGCTGTGGGGTTGGGGGATACTCTGGAGAAGCCCTTCTTCTCAAATCCTCTCCATTCTAGGTGAACTTGATCAATTTAGGCTACAGATTCCCAGTCCAAAGATTTTAAGTCTCTGCATAAAGCAATTTAATCCTGTACAGCACAGCTAGTATAGTTGGCAATTGTTTTATACCTCTTGTGGTTATAATTTTCTGCTGGATGTTCAAGACCAAATTAAAGTGAAACCTGTATTAATCAATTTTTGCTCTTTATCAAGGTCAGTTAAGTTTCCTCAGGATTTACCCTGGAACCATGTAGAGCACCTCTAGTTTTTCAGTCAGTGTCAGTTGTCTGGATGAGTCATGGTCATTGCTTGACCAAGTTGCTTTCTGTGAAATGTTGGGAGATCCTTTTCCCCTAGTGACTCTTCTTAGGTGCTTATACATCATAGACCATTATCCTCTGTGATCCTACAATCGCCTTGATCAGGAGTTTGTATAACTCACCAGAGTTGCAGGATGTCACTGAAAAGGTTCCCTCATGTCCTGGGTCCTCACTGACCTCTGAGGGCAGGGGCCAAAATATTGGTTGTCCTCTTAGCCTGTTATGTTTCTAATTTTTGGTCTCCATATCTCAGTTGTTGAACATCCAGAAGAGAAGGTTAATGATAAAACATTTTGTAATGGAGACAGTGAGCTTAATATTACTCTTTTATCTGAATATGTAGTACCTGCTATCTGATGTGCTTCCTCATTCCATGGGTCCCTGTTTGGGCTCCAGTTGCTGTGTCCCATGCTTTTGAGGTTCCCAGGGTGAGGACAGTGAGAGGATGGAAAAAAAGACAAGAGTCAGAATATAGAAAATGGAGGCCAGACTGAGCCCTTTCTCCTGATGGGAGAAGAAGTAAGGAAGAAGAAAGAGGAGGAAGAGTAAAAGGAAGAGGAGGTTAACTTTTTTAAAAATATACTTTTAAATTATTGACTTATTTAGAGAAACCCAATCACCTATCCAGTTAACTGAGTAGAGTAACTCTAATCTATAAGGGATTGAATTCTACTTTCCTATCAAATACCTCTACAAAGAGTGAACCTTCAAATTGGACCACTAGAGGTCTTTTGCTTTTTTTTGTTCGTTTGTTTGTTTTGTTTTTCTTCCATTACCAGCAATTGAACTCACAACTTTACGCTTGACAGGAAGGTGCTGTGCCGCTGAGCTAAATCTCCAGCCCCGAGGCCTTTTTCTTGTAGTAAGATTGTAATAAAACTTTGTAGTGTGTTAATAACTAAATTAGGTGGAAAGTTTTGTCTTGCTTTTTTAAATAGCAATAACAAAACCATGTTATAGCATTTACTTGCTATATTTGTTCTCCTTTTTGTTATTAGTGGTTTGCTTTTGGTTTTTTTATGACAAGGTCATGCTGTTACCATAGGTGATGGGTTATTGGACAGGTTTCCAAGTTCTTTTTTTTTTTTTTTTTTCTTTGGTTTTTCTCCAGTACCAGGAACCGAACTCACGACCTTGTGCATGCCAGGCAGGCGCTTTTGCTGCTGAGCTAAATCCCCAGCCCCCCAGGTTCTTATTCATGATGAACAAAGAATCAGACATGGCCCTCAAAGATGGTAAGGAAAAAGCAATAAAGTTTTAATCAGGCCACAGTACTCTCAGAATGAGCAGGCTCCTGCTGGCAGACAGGAAAATGGCACAGTGCCAAAGACACTGGGTTTAAGAATTTAAAATGCTGTACTGGATGTAAGGTGCATCCCATTAGGTCTTCTAGAATGTGATTGACAATGTGATTGTAGAGTGCTGAGTCATGTCAGCTTTGTCTATCAGGCATGCCCTTTCTCATAATTTACTCTGTTATAATTGGATGTATGAGGTGCAGTCCATGTAGATGAACCTTCAGTGAGCTCCGAGTGAAGAAAGGTTACTACAGGTCTTGAGGGCAGATTTGGCACACATGCATCTAGCCTAGGATTTAGGAATCTGTTAGGCAAGGCTCAAGGTCTTGTTTTTTTTGTTTTTTACCTCTGCCCCTTGGCAGTAGGCCTTAGGATGAAGGGTGGGAGTCTTAGCTCTGGGGCATGGGCCAGGTTCAGGCCAGTGAATGACAGTGGTCCTCAACCCCAGCTGTACTCTCTATATTATTGCTACATTCCCGAGTCTGGTCTTGAGCTCTGGACTTGGGCAATCCTCTCACCTCACCTCCTGAGTAGCAGGCCCTACTGATGTGTGCCCCCTTGCCTGGCTATGCTTCAGGGCTTTTCCCTGCATTAGACTAAAAGTTATAAACTATAACCTCCAATAGGACAAGGACCAGGTTTGTATTACTTGGTATTTATCCCAGGAGCAATTTAGCATAGCACTGTAAGAGCTGCAGTGATATTTATTAAATTAGTGAGTAATATGTACATGAGTAAATTCTGAATGTGTACACATTCACAGACTAGATAAATTTAAGCACAAATGAGTGTGCATCTCCTGTTTACCTGTGCCATTAACAGGCAGAAAAAGTGTCCCTCCTTGTCCCCTCTTGGATCTGTAATGAGAATGCCCTGAGCCTCCTTGCCCTTCTCTGTCTCCCAGATGTCACCTCATCCAAAGAATACTGATTCCATTTCAAAAATGTTGAAGAGAAGTGTCTTTTTTTCTTCTTTTTTTCACTGAACATTTCAGGGGCGACTGAAGGAGTTACACAATACGGTACTAGCAGCACCTTTGAAGCCCTCAGAGTGTTGCTCTTCATGCTTCTCACTTTATGAAGCAGCTCTCACCTTTCTCCTTCCTCTCACATCCGTTCAGCTTTGCCTTCTTCTCCTCCTCTTCGGGATGAGGAGCAAGTGGCTCCTGAGGTTTTGTGAAGAAAAAGCTTCTTCAGGGTACACACAGAAGGGATGACAGCGGATCATGTTTCCTTTCTCTTTCATGTTCCTGCTGTCTGAAATTGCTCAAGGGGGATTGGCTGAGTGTATAATACAGATGAGAATACATAAAAATATGGAGTCTGCAGCCAAAGGGTCTTCAGGGACAGCTCTTTGGGTCCTGGCAGACTGCCCATTGGGACACTAAAAGGATTAAGTGATTTGCCTTGGCTTTAGCTCTTCATTAGTGTCCAGTTGACTACATAAAAGTCATCACGACTCCATTTAATAAGGCTTCTCTGGGTAACATGTAAAAGAGTGCACTGAAAATATGCTATGTGTAACCAGTTGTGGTGGTGCGTGCCTGTGATCCCAGTACTCTGGGGGGCCTTGGAGAAAGACTGCAGGCTGGAGCCCAGCCTGGGAAACTTAGCAACATAATGAGACCCGATCTGAAAAATGTTTTAAAAATTAGAAAGACTGGGGTTGTAACTCAGTTTAAAGGCCCTGAGTTCAATCCCCACCACAAAACAAAACAAAACATGGTGTATGATTTTTAATTCACTTAATCTCTCTCTCTCTCTCCTTTTAAGAGATGGGGTCTTGCTGCGTTGCTCAGGCTGGTCCCTAACTTCTGGGCTCAAGCCATTCTCCCTGCCTCAGCCTCCTGAGTAGCTGGAACTACAGATGTGTGATACCTTGCCTGGCTCAATGCTTTCCCATTTAAATTGTTTTCTTTAGGGGTCCAGTGCAATCTTTCTTTATGCTAAGTTGCAAAATTGTAGGTCAGGGATATAGCTCATCAGCATGAGCGCCTGCCTGGCAAGTACAAGATCCTGAGTTTGATTCCCGGTACCAAAAAAAAAAAAAGAATGGGGGTGGGGATATGCCTCAGCAGCACAGCACCTGTGGCAAGTGCAAGTGCAAGATCCTGAGTTTGATTCCCATTACTAAAATAAATAAACAAATTGCTAAATTGCTCATTGGACTGATAAGTGCTTAAGATGCAATCAGCTTTCTTCAGCTTTTCCTTTGCCAGTGTGGGCTGCCAATTATGAGTATAGACCTAAGGAATTTCCAGCATTACACCACTCAAGGAAGTGTTCAGTGTCCATTCAAATACTGTAGCTAATTCTGTATGGGACAAAAATGGGTGGGAATGTGTTATTTGTGGTTCAGCTTGTGTTTGCTTTTTTTTAACTTAGCAAAGAACTGATTTTATTTTTATATCCTGCACTATCCTCTACAGTGACTTAGAAACAGAGGAGCAGGACATTAAAAAGAGCATCTGTCATTCCCAGTGGTTCCAAATGGACATTTAAAAGAGCCTGAAAGAAAAATACAGTGCAATTGATTACAGTGCTGCTTTCAAAGTTTTTTGGGTTTTTTTGTTGTTGTTAAAATACATAATGGCTTTTGTTTTGTGTGGTCATTTATTTTTATATATTTATTTTGTAAATGCATTAAATAAAGATTATCAGTAATCCCCAAGCCCAAAGATAATCACTATGGACACTTTTTTCTTTTTCTGTAAACAGAGCTAGTTTCAAGGTTACGCCCATGTCCAAAAGGGTCCCATGCTTGGTTGGAGACTTTACTGTTGTTCTATTTAGCGTTGTTAAAGTATTTTGGCAAGCAGCACTGTATTTCCATTTTGCACTGACCCCTTCAGGTTCTGTAGCCAGTTCTGCTGATGCACACACACATAATAACCACACGTACACACACAAGTGCAAGTTTGAGCTGAAATTGTGAAACTTTCTAGAAGAAAACATAGAAGAAATCTTCAGGACATTGGTTTAGACGGGGATTTTTTTTTTTTTTTTTTTTGAGAATATCCTGAAAGCACAAGCAATAAAAGCAAAAATTGTCAGATGTGGTGATACATGCCTATAATCCCAGAACTTGGGAGGCTGATGCAGGAGGATGGCGGGAGTTCAAGACCAGCCTGGGCTACACAGTGAGACCCTGAAGCTTCTGCATAGCAAAGAAACAATCACAAGAGTAAAGAGATAGCCTACAACCTATTTGCAAATACCCACCTGACAAGGGACTAATATGCAGAATATGTAAAGGACTCAAACAATTCCACAGCAAAATAACAAATAATCTGATTTAAAAATAGGCAGATGACCTGAATAGACATGTCTCAAAAGAAAATACATAAACAGCAAATAGGTGCACTAACAATGCTGACATCACCACTATTCAGGGAAATGCAAATCAAAACCACAGTGAAAGCGCAGTGACTGCTGGGGCCCGGCAGCTGCAGGTTCACTTGAGCCCAGCACCTCGAGGCCAGCGCGGGCAACACACCAAGGCCCCGTCTCAGTTTAAACAGAAAAATCCCAGAACTAAAATTGAAGGGATGAAGAGATACCAGTGAACACTTTTGGACCTCTGTATTTAAATTGCCAAATAGCATTCCAGAAAGATTATTAGCACAGTAAAGTGTAAGAAATTCTCTCTTCATACCCTCTGCAACAAAAAATAAAATTTAAAAA
>NW_004955451.1:3509474-3523537 GCF_000276665.1 Chinchilla lanigera | reverse complement strand
ATCTCTTATTGTGTGGTTCATTCTTTCAATTATTTTATTTAAAGTGATAAAGGAATACACATTAGTTCTGACCACCCTCGCTGAATGCTTGTAAAGAGCATTTATTGGAAGCAGTAAAAATGGAGGGAACAGCATTTAAAAACTATTAGTGACCTGTATTTTGGGGGTTAGGACCTCTCTGTAGGAAGAGCTGGATGGTCTTGCAAACAGTTTTTAAAGTACATGGGGAGGAAAGAAAGGAGATGGAGACTCAAAGTTCACTTTAAGAAGCAGTGCAGCTGCTCAGGGAGGGAAGTGGAGTGCTCAGGGGCTCAGTGCTTCTCTTACCTCTTTCCTAGGCCCCCTGCAGAAGCCTCTCACATGGTGTCTCTGAACCCTCACTGTCCGGCCACAGTCCACTCTCTTTCAGTATCCAGACTGATCTTTTCAAAATTCAAATTTCCTGCTTCGAATCCTATAAATTTTCCAATTGATCTTTGAATAAGATCAAAATCTAATCATCTACAGAACCTCCAAATGCGCTTTGCAGCCCACCCGCCGCTGGTTGTGTCTCTGAGAAGCACTGCCCTTTCCCACCACCCTTCTGTCTCTCAGGTTTTGCTTATCTTCTCCCTCCTGTTCCACACACAAGGAAAACGACCTCTATATGCTTTATCTTAAGCTGTGTCTTCCCGGGAACTCAGGCTAAGGCCTAAAAAAGAGGGAAGCATGGGTGCAATCGATCTTAGAAGGATTTTACAAAACAGGAGTCATACCTGAAATTCAAATCCTCTCTCTTGTGCCTTGCTCCAAATAAACATGTTTCCACCTCCAAATCTTTTGATATTAATATCTGGCCAAAGACAATCAAAAAGTGAAATCTTGGTAGAATTTCAAGTAAAGACTGAAAGAATTGGATGAGTTATTATATTCAGGAAGATCCATGTAGAATTCCTTAACTCACTGAACAGAATGTGCAAAGAACTGATGTAGGGACTGGAGACCTGCTTTATTTTGGATGTCAAATGTCCCTTAAAGACCTGAGTTGGGTTTGGGCCGAGAGTGATGCTATTGGGAGGTGGGGGGACCTTTAAGAGGTAGGACCTAGTGGGAGGTCTTTAGGTCATTGGGGGCACTGTTCAAAGGGATTGTGGGACCCTGACCACCTCCTTACTCTTGCCTTTGTTCCATGGCTCATACTGTGAGAGGATTCACTCTACTCTACTCCGCCACCAGCATATGCTGCCTCACCACTGACCTAAAGCAAAGAGGTCACATAGTTATGGGCTGGAACCCCCAAAACTGTGAGCCAAAATAGACCCTTTTAAATAAGTTGATTATCTCAGGTATTTTGTTTTAGTTATGGGAGGTGACCAGCGCAAGACCCAACAGTAAATAAGACATATGGGCTTCTCCCTGAGGAGTTATTTTTTACTATTGCTTTTGGGTTTTGTTTGTATATTTTTTGGGTTTTGTTTGTGTATTTTTGCAGAGCTAGGAACTGAACGTAGGCAAGTGCTCTACCATTGAGCTGAACTCTTACTACCAAGGAGTTTAAATATTACTGGAGGAAGACAAATGACAAACATATAAAATACTTAATATAGTATCAGATAGTAAGCAATGGCATAAAGAAAAATAAAGAAGAGGGGATAAACTACACACTGGTGGCTCAGACCCATAATCTCAGAACTGTGAGGATGCAAGTTTGAGTCCAGCCTCGGCAACTTAGTGATATAGTGCCTTAAAAAAAATTAGATAATGAGACCTTGTCTTAAAAAGACAAAATAAATTAATTAATTAATTAAAGGGCTGGTGATGTAGCTCCGTGTGCAGGCTTTGGGTTTGATCCTTAACACTCCCCAGCCCCTCAACACACACACACACACACACACACACACACACACACACACACACACGAAGAGAGGGTGGTGATGACCTACTCTTAAGACAGCATGGTTGGAAAAGGCTCTTTGTAAAGGAAGTCACATCAGAGACAGGAGGTAAGACGGGATCCATGTCTAAGGAGCAGCATTCATCCTGTCATGCAGATTCATGTTCTTGGGTTGCTCTTTAGATTAGCTTTGAATTGAAAATGAACAACTACAGCAAGGGGTGGGGAAAAGATTCTCATTCTCTTCCTTTCCTCTCTCTCCAAATGACCTAAGCTCTTCAATTGTTCTGGGTGGCTGGCTGTGGTTTCAAAATTAATCAACTTAGCCAAAGTTGAAAGCACTTCCTTCTTGAATGCAAAATTATTTCTAATCTTATTGTAGTCTTATACTTTGCCTGATATTATTGGTACTTGTTTATGCATCTCATATCCATCTAATATGGGTTATGCTGTGAGAGCAAAGCCTAAGTATTTTCAGCATTATACTGCTTGAAATATCTAGCACAGTTTCTGTCACAGAGCAAGCAATTATTTTCTGAATTTAAATTTGTTTTATTATCATAGATACTTTTTAGACAAATTCACCTGACTCCTCAAAGTTCCCAAATCACAAATGTTTAGTTAAGCCTCTTTGAAACTATATTTTTGCATGCACTGACTTTTAAAAACTAAAATACCTGAGCTCAGACTAAGTTAACCCCTCAGAGCTCATTGTATAATAAACAGAAATAGAAATTTTTATTGAGCAGTACTTGTTGGTGCAAGAATTTTAAAAAGAACACCAGCACAGTGGCACTTTCCTGTAATCCCAGCACTCAGGAGGCTGAGGCAGGAGGATTGGTGAGAGTTTGAGCCCAGTCTGGTCTACAAAGTGAGATGCTGTCTCAAAAAAAGAAAAAAAAAATTTAAAAAGAACATAAATCATCCAGTACAGGACCAGACACATGGTAGTTTTTATTAGATTGTTGGTTATAATTCCAATCAAGAAATACTGTAGGAATTTTCAAGTTTGATCTTCCACTAGGTTTTATGTTCATGTAAAAAACATGTGACAGCATTGTTCTCAGTTATTTCCTATGAAGTTACCATGATATCATCACACAATCTTTCTTTAATTGTCTTGATTGAGGTGTAATTTGTATGTATTAAAATTCACTCATTTTCAGTGTGTAATTTTTGACAAATACATACAGTAACCACCTCCCAATCAATATGCAGAGTATTTTCATCGCTGTAAAAAGTTTCCTATGCCTTTTGAAGTCAATTCCCTCCTTCCACCCCTAGCCTCTGGCAACCACTGGTTTGTTTTTTGCCAAAGATGCTTTTTATTAAGAAAATCTTTATGGGGACTTTCTATTTGGAAGTCCTTGGGCTAGACAGTTCAGAGGATACAAAGATAAGCCATACTCAGTTTGTGTCCTTAAATAGCTAAAACTCTGGTCTAGTTTTATAGAGGTTTGAGATTACTTTGTCTACACACAATGCAGAACTGAATTTCAATATGAATTGTACCCATTAAAGAAGAATAAGGAAGGAAAAATGCTGCAAATGCTTCTTGAACTTTGAGAACATGGAACAAAGTAATGTACCTTCGTGAATGCTGCTAATTGTGATTTCTCTTAAAAGGCACAGATTTATGATCACAGGATGTTCCAGATAATGTTTTAAAAATAAACTCTTTTAAAATTAAGTGACATACCTGGGGAGGAGCTGAAATCATAAACGCAGCTTGATTTTCCAAGTTGTTTAACGTCAACCTAGACTAGCTCCCTGACCAATACAATAAAAAGGCAACGTCCTGAAGTCTTTTTGGTTTAGATAGAATAATTCCATCACTGAAAGAAAGTAAGAGATGAGAGAATAATGCTGTGCTAAGGCTCACAAAGGATGGCGGGGTAAGTCGTGAGAAAATGGATGTCACATTAAAATTCATGAGGAAATGCCAGTTAAGTTCCATGAATAACAAAGCGATTATTATGCAAGATCAGATTTTCCTTTCATCATTACAGAAAGACAAAAAATCATTATCGTGATCTGCCATGTGTTTTTCCTTTGTTATTAGATGCTGGGACAGGCCTATTAAATGTTCTTTGTCACCCAGGGAAATGATCACAGTAGTAATGGTGGTCATGACGCACGCGTGTGGCTTTGTATGGTCCTAATTATAAGTGCATTTAGAGCAGAGGAAAGGAACAAATTAAAAAGAAGGGTGGAATGGCAAGCCGGGCATTTTATTATGATTACAAAGAACTGAATCTTTTCTTAGTCTCACTCTCTCTTGCCTCATGTGTTACATCTGCCATTTCCGCACCAGACAAAGCTGCTGTTTAAGGTGTTTGAAACCTCCTTAATCAATACAGCGGAGACTGCAGTTAATGTTAAAAGGATAATACATACAAAATAAGGAAAAGCATTAGCACCAGGAGAAAAAACAGAATCTGGAATAATAATCCTATAAAAATCTGCACAGTTGGGGGGGCAAAAATTTACCGAAATTATAATTACAATAGGCAAAATAATTGTTGTTTTTTTATTTTCTGTGATGGACCTAATTTTCCTTCAAGCTTCTATCTTATTCCATAGTGAGGGGGAAAAAAAAACCCAACCCAAACTTTAAGCTCAAGGATTTCAGGTAACAACCTCTTTTAGCTTGAATAAATAGTTGCTTTTGAATAATTCATTTTCTTTTGGGTAAGTATAAAACATTTTGCGTTTCTTTCCCTTTATACCTACTTTCATTCATAATGATGTCTCACGGTATTATCTTTTTTTTTTTCATTTTTTCTTTCATTGTATTATTATAGGCAGCTAAGTTAGATAGAAATTAACAGGTAGCCAGACAGGGACGGGCCCTCAAGAAGTCAGTGCAGAAGATGAGAATACATCAAAACTGTGACCAGAGGTGCATCTGAAGTCAAGGCCTCCAGATTAAAGTCACAATGACTAAACTTGCATACTTCCCTAAGGGATGAATGGAAATTTGAAATACCACCCAGTTCAGATACGCGGCTGACCCCTGGATGGGTGGCCAGAACACCTAGACCCGCTCTTCGCCCAAATGTTCCTGTTTGAGAAGTCACATGTAAGCGAAGCTTGATAATGTTAGCCGTGTGCTCTTGCTTTAAGAGAAACCAGTTCCCTGTTGGATCAATATTAGCAACGCGGCTATACTTACTGGTTGATTATAGTTTGATCCACATTGTACCCACACTTTACCTTTGCTTAAAAATTAACCCTGACAAAGGGCCTTCATGGAAACCCACTTGGGACGCCTTCTGTCCTTCAGGTTCTATTCTTATTCCCCAATAAACCTTTCCTGCTCTTACCCTCCTTTGTGCTTTGGAATTCATTCTTTGATTTCAGAGAACATGCACTTGGCACACTTGACATCTAGCAGGTTGGAAGTTATTTTTTTCCTATATCAGTACTAAAGGATTTGTGAGCTCATGGTAGCAAGAAGAGCAACCTCAGATCCATTCCAACCTCAGGATCAAATTTGTCTCTACAGCAGAGGGCCATGTCTGTGGTCTGTTGGCCCATTGAGTTCCCTCTCCTGCTTTGGAACAGGGGATTGAACCTAGGGTTTTTGCACTGAGTTGTGTCCCCAGCACTTTATTTTTCATGTTGTGACAAATTCCAGCTAAGTCACTAAATTGCCCTGGCTGGACTTGAACTTGCCATTTGGAATTATAGGCTTGCAACACCATGCCTGGCTTTGGAGACTCCTTTGACATGTCAGAGGTCTTAACTTGGCCTCTGGCCAGTGGGCTGCTATCATCGTGGGGTCTGTGGTTTGGACCATTGGCTGTACATGCTGCAGCCTTTTTATTTCCACCAGACTCTTACTTTTTTGGGTCCCTTCACCAGGATCCCACATGGCCTGTCACTGACTCAGGCTCATCCATCCATCCATCCATCCATCCATCCATCCATCCATTCATCCATCCACTTCTGTCCCAGTGGGGAGAGTGGGCAAAGGAGTGACTGAAGTGATATGAAAAGGAAGGGACCTTGGGAACAACAATTCACAGGCTCCAGGAATGCATGGTTAAGTTTAGAGCAGATCTGCAGGACAACAACCAGCAGAATTAAAAGTTATTCTCAGAGATGTTTGCTTTGGCTACTGTATTCCTCCTGCCCTCCAATAACCTTCCTGCCCTGCAAGCTTGCTTAAACTAGGTCGACTTGTATCACATAGCAAAACACTCCTTTTTGTCCTGTCCCCTGACCAAAACTTCTACACAAATGTTGCAAGTGCTTTTTCTTTTGCATCTTTGTTCTCATGTCCTTGAGTTACCAATAAATATAGCCATGGGGCTGTTTCCTTGAGGCTTTTCTGTGCTGAAGAAACGGCCCCTCTGAGCTTCTTGGTGACTGGACCAAGTCTCGTCTGGAAGTAATCTTTCATTCTTCACGCTACACGCTGACATTGTCCCCCTGAACAATCACTGTATGGGATAATGGACCAAGCCAAATGGAAGCAGGGTCTGAGCCCTGCTCGTTTTAGTTTTTTCCTTATGCTTTCCAACACAGACTCCTTCTCTGGACGGTTGCCCAGGAGAAGGGTGCTCCAGACACAGGGACCTGACTCCTCTTTCCCCTTTCTGAGCCACCCCTTACCCTTCACATCTTTTTTTTACTTGTGGTGGGGCATGGTCTAGATCCTCTTGCTGCAACGGAATGAGGTCAGTAGTATAAGTTCATACATAATGATAAACACAGCATTTTTCCTGCACTGTGGAAGAATCTACAAGGAGTGGTTCCTGAGTAGGACAGTTGGTTGCCTGGTAACCGGGAACTGGGATTGAGAAAATATTTGTCCATTCTCCTGAGTATTGTTCCAGTTTCTTTTGGGGGTAGCATGGTAAAACCCTAATAATATATGCCATGGTGTTCACAAATTACGACCATCCAGGAGAGAAAAATGAAATTTGTGACACCTCTATTTTTGGCTACTTATTCTTTTTTTTTTTTTGGTGGGGGGGTGTAGGGTGGTGGCATTCCAGTACTGGGAATCGAACTCACAACATTGTGCTTGCCAGGCAGGTGCTGTGCCGCTGAGCTAAATCCCTAGCCCCTGGCTACTTATTATTAAGTCATTTCTGAAGCTAGATTCAAAATGACCTTTTAAAAGTCCCTGTTTGAAATTGAAGATGGGCCACATTGAAGAAAAATACACCGTAGCTTAATACATTAATCCTATTTCTTCTTTGTGGGGCCCTTTCCTCTCTTCTCTGTCTTCTCAGCTTCAGGGAAAAAGTGCATTCATACTTCCATTGACAAAAGACCTATATTGCTCTGAAACTATGGGGAGTCAGAAAAACAACAACACAGAAATACCAAAACTCTTAAAGGAAGTGTACAACTATGTTTCCATTTCTTTAAAATTATATTAAACATTAGGGAAGGGAATATTCTGTATGCATCATAATATATAGAAGAATACAGTCTTGGATCCCAAGGGTCTTCTACCTTCTACCTTCAACTTCTCTGCAGCAAAAGGGCAGAGAGATACCCAAGAAGACATGTGGTGCAGTGCACTGCTTTTCCAACTAGCTATGTTTACAACTGATGTGGAAAAGACAGTTTTGCAGGCTCTGTGAATATCCTCAGAGCCAGGGAGATGTTCATAAATGCTTAACTAATAAATAAGGAATCAAATGGAGGCTAGATATTGGAAAGTAGGAAAAACTTGTTCAAATGAGAAGGGGAACAAGGGCGGGGGGAGGGGAAAGGAAGAAAGAGAAGTGGGGTTAAAACAGAGAATGGAAGGAAGAAAATGGAAATAAAGCTTTTGTAAATGGGGAGGAAAGTAAGGGTTGAATAGGGGAGGAAGTGGGAAAAAAGAAGCAAGCTATATTATGTAGAGATACGAATTTCCTATTGTGGAGAAGGACGTCCTTTAGTTAATCTTTCAATGAATTACCTCAGGCCTGACCAAGCCATAGGATTGTTTGGTTCTGGAGGAAGTCTAGCAAAAGCGTTGGTGTAAAGGAAATGATTGCAGGACCTGTGTCCCTGTGGAAAGCCATGCAACACCAGATGCTTTGCTGAGATATGCCCAAAGGAACGATAACATGATGGCTAACTAAGTCAAGTCTCATTTCTGTGATAATTAAGTTGTATTGTCCTTGCTAAACCTGTTGATATCCTCCCATTTGCTCGGCTGCTTCCTTTGTTCTTTCTCAATAAAAGGTTACTGAAAATGGTAGTCATCAGGGCTTCAGTTTAAGAGGCTGTAAGCCCCCTGATCCCATAACTGTCTCTCTCTTGTTTTTCTTTTCATCTGTGGGCACCTTGTTCTCGGGACCTGTCACCTCAGACAGAAACAAAATATAGACCAACATCCTATGATGAAAGGGAGCAACATTATGGAAAATATGTAAATAAATATCTAATTTTTTGCATAAGTAAGATTATTTGTCAAGATTTAGATTTCTCTTTGAGACAGTATCTCTCTGTTGCCCAAGCTGGTATCAAACTGTGAGCTCCAGTGATCTTCCAGCCTCAGACTTCTGAGGATCTGGGACTACAAACCTGCTCCATCATGCCTGCCTGGTTTTTGGAACTTTCAATGTATAATCAATTCTTCAGATCACACAAAAGTATGAAAAAAAAACCTTATAAATATCTACATGCCCACTTAACATCTTAACATGTTGCCATATTTATGTCAGACTATTTCAAAAGAAATAAAACTGATCAGTAGGATGGAAGCGAATGTCCTATCTGTCTCCTCCCCACTCATCACAGGTTCCCAGAACCCAGAGGTTAGTGTAGATTTCAAATATTTTTAATATTTATTTACATATTTATTATTGGTTTTTTGAGACAAGGTTTCACTATGTACCCCAGGTTGGCCTCCAACATGTGGCCATTCTTCTGTCTCAGCCTCACAGGTGTGGGGATTACAGGTCTGAGTCATCATGGGCTCCTGGCTCATGCGTTTTAAAATTTAGCCACAAAAGTTTCTATGAACACTTTTTTGTGTTTGAACTCTTTTTTGTTGTTGTTGTTGTTTTTGTTTTTTTTTTCCAGTACCAGGAATGGAACTCACGACCTTGCCCTTGCCAGGCAAGTGCTCTGCCGCTGAGCTAAATCCCCAGCCCCCACTTTTTTGTGTTTGAATAGTTAAATATTATCATGCTATAAGTATATGTTTGTAATTTGGAAGATATAGTAGAATTTATTCTGACTATCTTATTTTGTGTTTCTACTTATCATGCTTTTTTTTCCCTTTCATATTAAGGAATTTCTTCCTTTTTTATTTCCTGCTTTCCTTTTTTTTTTTTATTATTATTTTAAAGAGTAAAAGAAGGATACCATAGTAATATGGGGGCTTACTGAATTACAGACAAAGTGGTAGGAAATTATCAATGGTTATTGTTTTATATATTGTTATCTACAAGATAGTTTCTCACAAAAACAAATAGACAAATAATAATGAGTTACAGACAAAAGTGGTAGAAGATTATCAATGGTTGTTGTACTATACTTTGGTATCTTTAAAGTGGTTTCTAAACAAAATAAATAGAGCTATACATGAGTGACCAATTGAATAATCATTGACTATTCTCAATGGTTGTTGTAGGAAACACATAGGAATAAACATACATCCATTTATGAAATAGCGAAGGAACAATACAGACATTACAGAGTTATGGACAGATTAGTAGGAAAATATCAATGGCTGCTGTAATACATGGTGGTATCTTCAAAGTGGTTTCTCAAGAAGACAGAGATACGCAAGAAAGATCTAACAAGCAGTTACAGCCTAAGGGTTGTCAAAAATAGCATATTACCTCCTCACCAGCGACTCCTGTCACTGATGTGTGACGGCTGGAAGGAAGGCCAGGATTGAAAAGAAGGACCAAGAGACTTGCACCTGTGTCTAGCAACAGACTGTTTTCTTGTTCCTCCATAGTCATGATTACCCGGGGCTCCTCCATGGAGATGACAGTCTGGCCAGAGGGAGAAGGCAGAGTATGCCCCGGGCCCCCTCATTCCTGTTGGACTGATAGGATGGGTCTGAGCTCTGGGGCCTCCACTTCAGAGGGCAAACCAATCTCCAGTGGTCACCTTTGCATTCAGGGCATGGCCCATGGGGCCTCTTAGGGCAGTTCCTCTAGAGGTGGCCTGGCTTTTAACAGTGGTAGCAGGTGAATGCAGTCGTTGAGTTCTTCTTGGGGACCCGGGAATCAGACTTAGGGTCTGTTTCTCTTAGTACTGCAGCTTCTGAATGGCTCTCATGACCCCGGTCCACTAGACCTCTGAGTCTTCGGGCATAGTCTATATTCTCATGTTCTCTGAGTCCTTGTTCAGCAGCTGCTCCTCTGCTGACTCTGGACTTTTCTGGTTCTCAGTGGCAGGGGCAAGAGCTACCTGTTGTGTGGCATGTATTCCCAGGGGTTTCTCCATCTCAGGATGATTCACACACATCCCTGGGCGGGCCTCTGCAGCCAGCACATGGCGGGCCAATTGTGTCATTGCTTCACTGTGCCATGATAGTTCTCGACCACGTGGCGGTGGCAGGCCTGAGGACTGGCGTGCGCCAGAGCATGTGGCCACGCAACTTACCGGGTGCTGGCTGCTTACCTTCTGGGCACCTGCACAGCTAGGGTCTGGACCAAAGGCCGGCATTCCCCGTCTGACGGCTTTCTGGGTGCAGGCGGCCCACCTCCCAGGTACCTGCACATATTTCCTGCTTTCTATTCAGTTATTACAACATGCATATTTTTTTCTTGAGACAGGGTCTCACTATGCAGTTCAGGCTGGTTTTGAACTCACTATGCAGCCCAGGATGGCCTCAAACTCTCAGCAATCCTCCTGCCTCAGCCTTCAGAGTGCTGGAATTATGGACATGCGCCACCATGCCTGGCTCTATGAAGTTATTGATTCATTTTTCCTCCACCTCTACTAGCTTGGAAGTTATGTTTAAAAATATTAACCATTATTTAATGTGGGATTTAAAGGAGTTCTTCAGTAAGAAAAAATGTCAGTAAATAAAACTTGCTCTTTTCCTAGAGGTTCACACAATTTTGAAATATGTCTTTTACTTGTGATTAAACATAAGCTTAACTTTGAGTGGAGGTAGAGACAGGGTCTCGCTCTATAGTTCAGTCTGGCCTTCAACGCACTATGTAGCCCAGGCTGGTGTTGAACTTGCAGTGATCCCTCTGCCTGCCACCACGCCCAGCTCAACTTAGCATTTATTTATTTATTTATTTAAGTTTATTGGTACAATTTAAGTATATACAATGGTCACATTCAACAAAGGGAATTTGCATCTGTACATGATATGCCTTGATTCGATGAAGCTTGATTTTTACAAGATTTTTTTTTTTGGTATCAGGAATTGAACTCATAGCCTCGTGCTTGCCAGGCAAAACAACTTTTAAAGTTTGTTTATTTTATCCATTTCTCTTCCCAAACTTTTTCTCTAGTGGGAACTTAATGGTTTTCAAATTTATTTTCTTCAGTGGTAAAGTCAACAAGAACTAATTTGTTGCTTCTTTTCCATTTAGAGAAACAATGTTATTGTCTTTTTATTTATTCATTGCTTACTCTTAAACTTATAACATGCACACTCAATTGGGTATAATATATTTTCAGTCTCTTTTGAACAATATATTAGAAACCTGGCCCCTCCCATTTTCTATGTCATTACTGAGATTTAGTTTACCATTTCAAAATCTCTCTAAATTTAGAAATACTTATCATTCATTATTGCTTTTCTGATTGTTGCTGAGATTGCAACAGCAAGCAGAAACACCGAAATGACACCTCGGATTGGGAGGCAGATTTATTTACATCGACAGGCACTGATCGAGATCATTCCCAGAATATCAGGCACTGATCTCTGGTGGTCTAGGGCTTATATGGGATAAGCAGGCAGAATGGCTCATCATTTGGGGATTGGTTTATACAGTGTGCATCACAGTGACCAGCTGTTTCTAAAACACAGAAGCAACCGGAAGTGGAACAGGAACTATTATCTGGGCAACTAACAAACTGAAGTATACTGGCCGGGGGACCATTCTCTGTTACAAAATAAGTTTTCATTTCCTCTTTTATTATTTGTGTCTATTAATTTTATTATTAGTGTCTATTATTAAGTTTCATTGTGTATATTTTGATCCTATCCACCCCCCATTGCTTAGCCTTATACTCCCTCCCCTTACCCCTTCCTGACGTCTAGCAATTATCTCCTTTCTACCTTCACGTCCCCCACCCTTTTCTTGTTAGATTTCACATACGGCAATAGGGAGAATATACAATATTTGTCTTTCTGAATCTGGCTTATTTCACTCAATATGATTATCTCCAGATCTACCTATTTTCCTGCACATGACAAAAGTTCACTCTTCTTCATGGTGGAATAATACTCTACTGTGTGCACATATCCCTTTCTCTTTACCCTTTCATCTGTTGATGGGCACCTGGACGAGGACAAACATGGGTATGGCAGTGTCCCTGTGCTATGCTGAGTTTAATCTGTTTTTAAACTTAATTTCAACTTAACTGCGCTTACAAAAATACACTCATATGAGTTAATAGAATGCATTTTATCTTATCCTGTACAATTGCAACCAAACATGGTTACATGGTTTAAGATTTTTTTTTTTTTTTTTTTTTGGTACTAGGAATTGAACTCAGAACCTTGAGCTTGGTTTAAGATTTTTAAAAAGATTTGTGACTTGGTTTAGTTTCATCTATTACAAATGTAGAAAAGATCCTCCATCAAATGCTGTTTAAGAAGACAACAAAACCTTGACAAGTTTTTTATTTGCCTCAGAAGAATAAAAGCGTTGCAGTGTAAAGTTTATAAAATTATGGGGTGGATTAACTGATGGTCAACTTGTAACTCCCAGCTGAACTGAATCAGCGTAGTGCTGGGTGTGGAAGGCCCACCTGAGGACTGTTGCCAACAGCATAAAAGGAGAACCGGAGGGGAAGGTGGTGCTGTTGATTCTCCTGGAGAAGCTTGTCACACTGGCTTTCCTGATATGAACTCAGCTGTTCTCATCATCGGAGGAACTTATGTCCTCGCTGTCACTGAGGATGGCTGTGTTTCTCTTCAGAGGAGCTCTGGTCCTTATTTTGAGCATTACCTCCTGGCTCCAGGGCAGATCCCTCAGCCTACTAGTACAGATCCTTCATCACCCTGGCGCAGACTTTCTAGCTTCTACAGCTGACTTTTGGGCCTTCCCAGTGCAGATCTTTGATACAGACTTGCATGAGACATTGCCGTGGGCTCTAGGCCTCCAGCTGGACTTGTGCAGGACATCACCGTGGGATCCAGACCCTCAGCTGGAATCTTTGGGTCTTCAGAGCATGGACAGATTTCTTGTGCTCTTCTGCATTTGACTTTTGGGGCAAATATTATAAAATGATCCTGTAAATTGTGTGTCCTGTGTTAAATCTGTTCCCTTGCAAATGGCGACTACAACAAATTGGTGCAATAAAATATTGTTGTGATGTTACAATGCCAGTTTTTTCGTCGCTTCAGGTGTATACCAAGGAGTGGCATAACTAATGCTAGTGCTCTGTTTAGTTTTTTGAAGAACCTCTGTACTGATTTCCATAGTGGTTGTACTAACTACAGTGCCACCAGGGATGTAAAAGTGTTTGTCCCCACTCCCTTGCATGCTTGCCAGTATTTAGCATTTTTTTTAATTCTTGATGATAGTTATTCTGATTGGGGTGTTTTGGAATCCAGTTTGATTTTCATTTTTCTGGTCATTAAAGATGATGAACATTTTTTTCACATAGTACTTATTGACCATCTGTACTTTTTTTTGTGAGAATTGTCTGTTCAATTTATTTGCTCACTTAGTGATTGGGACACTAGATTTGTTTTGTTTTATATTTGAGACAGGGTCTCACTATGTAGTCCAGGCTGGCCTGGAACTCACGGCAACCCTCCCAAGTGCTAGGATTACAGGCTTGGGTCACCACACGCAGAGGGCTATCTGATTTTTTTTTTTTTTTCTCCAGTACCGGGAACCGAACTCGTGACCTTGCGCTTGCCAGGCAGGCGCTTTTGCCGCTGAGCTAAATCCCCAGCCCCGACTATCTGATTTTTTGTTTCTTGGTGTTAAGTTTTTGGGGGCCTTTACCTATTCTAGATATTTACTACTCCTCTGTTAAAAGAGTAGCTGGCAGCCAGATGTGGTGGTGCATACCTCTA
>NW_004955451.1:3474389-3508934 GCF_000276665.1 Chinchilla lanigera | reverse complement strand
TCTGCCATCTGAGTGCTGGGATCACAGGTGTAAGCCAACATGCCCCACTTAGAGTAATTTTTAGAGCAATGACTTGTTACTATAAACATATTTTAGCATCTTTCTGAAGGTATCTTGATTTCACTCATATTTGAATAATAGTTTGAGAATAGACTTCTTGGTTATTTTCCTTTCACAAGGTGGAGATGCCTATCATTCTATCATCTTTTTGTCCTTCTTTTTATTGATGAGAAGTCTTCTGATGATTTGTTATTGCTCCTTTGTAGATGTTTTAAAAATCCTGATGCACTTACGATCTGTCCATTCTGTTCTGTGCTTCCCTTTTGTTTAGCTGTACATGATTTTTAATTTTTTCTTTCTGGGGCTCGGTGATTACTCAACTACTTTCTCTTTCCCATTCTGTTATGCCATCTCTGTAAAGCTCCTTCTAGATGTACACTGGGTCTTCTCATTCTGCCCTCCATAATTTCCATAATTTGTAGCTTTTCTTTTCCTTGGTGCTGGGGATTGAACCCGCGGCCTCACACATGCTAGGTGAGTGCTCTGCCGCAGAGATGCATCCTCAGCCCAGCTCTTAATTTCTTTTTCATATTTTCATGTGTTCTAAACCATAAGCTACATTCAAGGTGATTTTCTCAGCTCTGCCTTCTATTTATTATTTTGTGTTCATTCATTTAAACTGTCTATCAATGTTTTAATTTAGCTAAATTTTGAAGATCAATGTTAATTGTATTCTTTTTTCATACCTGCCTATGTTTGTAATATTTTCTTTTAAGTTGGTTTCTATTATTTTACTTTTTGTTTGTTTGTTTTTTGAGACAAGGTCTTCCTATGTAGCTCAGGCTGGCCTTGAACTCACTATGTAGCCTAACATGGGCTTGATCTCACAGTGATCTTCCTGCCTCAGCCTCCTGAGTGCTAGGATTACAGGTGTGCACCACCATGCCCAGCTCCACTCTTTTACATTTTTAATAATGTGAAACATACTTATTTTACAATCTCTTTCAGATTTTCCTATTATTCACAGTGTGTAGAAGCACAATTTTCTGGGTTTTCTGATCATGCTCATGATCATTTTTTTCTTCATGTGGTGCAGTATATAGTATTGTTGTGAGCTCATGTTCTGTTTTGAGTTCACTCTACGGGGAATTCCTTGTACCCTAACATGTCTTCATAAGAGGCTATGCCCACAGAATCTCTTAGCCTTTTCTTGTGGATTTGTATTTTGTATTTGTTTCTGGCATCTAGGGATTCCTCTTTCTTTCTTTCTTTCTTTCTTTGTTTCTTTCTCTCTTTCTTTCTTTCCTTCTTTCTTACATTTTTTCCTGTTTCACATGTAATCTTATTCTTTATTTTTTGGTGGTACCGAGAGTCAGACCTAGGGCCTCACACATGACAGGCAAGTATTTTCCTACTGAGCTACATCACCAAATTCTTTTTTATTTTATTTTGACACAAAGTTTTGCTAAGTTGTCGAGCCTGGCCTTGAACTTGCTATCTTCCTACGTTTGTCTCTTGTGTAGCCAGGACTGTAAGTGGTGCGCCACTGTGCTCAACTTCTTTCTTATGTGTCATGAAACATATCACTGTTTTTATTGCCTCAAGCAAGATAGGATCATCTAGGTATTCATTCATTCCTTCATTCACTCATGCACTGTGGTACTGGGGACTGAAACTAGCCTTCGCATTGAGCTACATTCCCTGCCCTTTTATATATTTTTTATTTTGAACAAGGTCAAGTTCTAGACTGGCTTGCAGTCCTCCTGCCTTAGCCTCCCAAAGTGCTAGGATTACAAGCATGCACCACCAAGCCTGACTGATTCTTTTCTTTTCATATTGGTGCGTGAACCCAGGACTTCATATGTGCCAGGCAGGCACTCTACCACTGACCTACATCCCCAGTCCTTGACAGGGTTTTTGTTTTTTTGTTTTGTTTTGTTTCGTTTTTTTGTCTTTTTGAGACAGGGTCTCGCTATGCGGTTCAGGCTGGCCTTGAGCTCACTTTGCAGCCCAGGCTGGTCTCGAACTCACAACAATCCTCCTACCTCAGCCTCCTGAGTGCTGGGATTACAGACGTGCACCACCACTCCTGACTCTTAACACTTTTTTTTTTTTACAAATATAAACATCCATTTTCATTCCTAAGTACTTATTCAAGGGAAGTGAAAACTTATTGCTCCCACAGAAGCCTTCATCTCAACATTTACTGTAACTTTATGCATAGCCATGAAAATCTGGAAGCAATGTAAATGTCTTTCAACTAATGAATTGATAAATAAAATGTGGTATGTCTATATACTAAAATACTACTCAACAGAAAGAATTAAACTATCAATACATACTAAAACACAGATGAATCTCAAAGCAATTATGCAGAATAAAAAAAGTCAGTCTGCAAAAGAGTACATAATCTATTTAGGAATCCATTCACAGGATGGAGAGGTCAACTAGGGAGATAGCATATAAATTAGTTATTGTCAAGGCCTGGAGATGAAGGAATGGATCAGCCACAAAGACAAATAAGGGACTTTGTCAGAATCATGAAGGAGTTTTCTCTTTTTTTTTTTGGTTTTTCTCTGGTACCAGGAACCGAACTCATAACCTTGCGCTTGCCAGGCAGGCGCTTTGCCTCTGAGCTAAATCCCCAGCCCCGGAGTTTTCTCTTTTAATGAGGGTGATAGCTACACAGTCAGATGCACTTGTCCAAATTCATAAAACTGTCCACTAAAATGATACTCTTTGGAAATTGTGTCTCAATAAATCTGAGGGCCTCTAAAAGACTTTTCACAATGTTTATGACTGATTTTAATGGTAACACAAGCATAAGCTCCTTTTATCTCATATAAAATTATAACTCAAATCTATAAGGACAATAATAGTAAAATATCAACATGAAAAACAGTTGCCATAGAAAAGATACGTGCCTTAAGAAATACAAAATGTGTGTAATGTATAAATGATTACTTATGTTTCTATCTTTTTCATTTTTTGATTTTATGATCTAAATGTTGATGAAAGTTTTTCATTTTCCAGAGAAATAGTACAGTTTCATTTTTCATCAAATAATGTCAGTGCTGCAATTTCTCAAATAAACCCAGCTTGCCACCTTCAGGCAACTGCAAGATTTACAGAGACCATAGCTAGAGATAGAATATTAATTTTTCCTGTTTTGCAATAACTCATCATTAGCTGGGCATGGCGGCACACACCTAAAATCCCAGCACTTGGGAGGCTGGGGCAGGAGGATCACTGTGAGTTCAAGGCCAGCTGTGCTACATAATGAGTTCAAGGCCAGCTTGAACTACATAGCAAGACTCTGTCTCACAAAAAAATTCATAACTAATATTTCAGTCACTGTTTCAGTGCCTTTTTGAAACTTGCTGTACCTAGACTTATTCCCTAGCACTTACTGGAATCTTTCCAACTTTTAAAGCTCAGTTCAAATGTCACTAATTCCATGAAGGCTTACCTAATCATTCCAGCTAGGTTTTCCTCCTTAAAATATCTTATCTCCTGTGTAACATCATTGGAGGTGATAGCTGTGCATGACTTACCCATATTTTTAATATTTCCATATGAATATTAAAAAGCATACATATAATGGTTGTACATTTTAGTATTTGTTGAATAAATACATGAATGAGTATATAGGAAGCTAGTGTAAACATGGAGTTTTCATTTGGAAGAAGCTTTATGGTGGTGCACACCTGTAATCCCAGCATTTGGGATGCTGAGGCAAGAGGATTGCCTCAAGTTCAAGGCCAGCCTGGGCTACATTGTGAGTTCAAGACCATCCTGAACTACATATTGAGACCCTGTCTCAAAAACAAGAATCTCAAACATTTGTTAAAGATTAGATGCATACAAGTAAAATGTCAATTTTTATTCCAATGATTATCTCAATTTCTATTAACTTTTCAATCAATTAATAATATTGATTAGTGACTTAATATCTGCTAGGTGACCTGGGCATGGTGGAGCACACCTGTATCTCAGCACTTGGGAGGCTGAGGCAGAAGGATTGCCAGTGGTTGGAAGCCACCCCAGCTACAGAGCAAGTTCAAGGCTAGCCGGGACTACATAGTGAGACCCTGTCTCAAAAAAAAAAAAATCTATTGGGTAATTGGCCCTGAGGTACTTTACTCAAATCTTAATATTTGTGCACCTGATATATTTTTTTAAAAAAAGAGAACAAAGTGTGATAATGATAGTTTTTGATTTTGGACAGGAAAGTGAACAATGTCTCTTAAATTCTATAATCCAGCCGTCTACTTATTTTCCTCCAAATCCCCAAATTGCTAATACTCTATAGACATATTAATAGAATTTGTCACAATGGCATACACTTCACTACCACTGACTCAAAGAAAAAGTCCCAGTAGGTTTGTCTGGTTCCATCTGGTTAGATGACGATGTTCTTTATGCGCCCTTTCTCTGTGGAACGCGCAAGACCACCTTCCTCTCTCTAAAGCTGTACTTATATGTAGGACTAGAAAGGGACAATTGGTCGCGGGCTTTTGTTTTTGATTTATTGTTGAAGGGGAAGGAGTCTACATTCGAAGATGGTTTATTTTCTTGACTCCCTTCCATGAAAATGTTCTAACCCCAAATCCTCTTTCTTGCTCACTTGCGGGCTTTCTTCCTTCCCCCGCGCCTTCCTTTCCGCTCACACCCTCTGCTCTCTGCTTCGCGAAGACCCAGCTTTCTCCACCCGGGAGCGGAAGAAGCCAAGACTGCGGCTCGCGTAGGAGGCTCGACTTGGTCCTGTGGTCAGCAGTGTCCTTGGATCTTTGTTTCTACTTTAACAAGCAGAAACGGTTATGATTTACTACTGAGATAGGAGAAGGGAAGGGAAGCAATCCCGTTCAGGTTTCGGGGTATAAACTTGCCACAAGTGCAATCTTAAAGTAGCGACCTTGACTAAAAGTTCACTCTCTTTCAGTCCTGTGTCTTCTCTGAAAGCATGAACTTGCTATTTGTCCTTTATCAATGCTTATGTTTCAGTTCTCTTCAGTGCATCTTTTACCCCAATAATTTCATTGCCCGCATCTTTTCTTAATATACACTTAATATAAAGATAAGTCTTAACAGCAGCATCTTTTTCCAGCTATTTTTTTCTCTCCCTTTCATTTACCTTCACTCGTTCTGACCAGACATCTCCAAACTCATGAAGTACATTTTCAGTTTGCTCTCTAATTCCCTGTCTGTGTAATAACACTCTGGTTTCTGTCAGCTTCTCCTTACCAAAACAACTCTTGTTATGGTCAAATTAAGGAGTTAAAAAAAAATCCATGGACTTTATTTATTTATTGCGGTACTGGGCTTTGAACTCAGGACCTTGCACTTGCCAGGCAAGCGCTTTTGCCACTGAGCTATATCCCCAGCCCAAAATATCCTTTTTTTTTTTTTTTTTTTTTTTGTACTGGGGATCAAACTCACGACCTCACGCTTGCCAGGCAAGTGCTTATGCCACTGAGCTATATGCCCAGCTAAATCCATGGACTTTGAAACCATTGCTCACTTTTTCTTATTAAGTTTCTACACATCACTTGTCTAGTGTTTTTTTTACTTTCTTGACGTTATTGTGTTACTACCTTTGATAATTTTCTTTTCTGCTGTATGTATTACTTGTCACCTTCACAACAGTGGCCCTATACTTCACTTTCTTTCCTGAGGATGACAATAATCCTATTTGGTTTTTGTGAATCTTTAACCTTGAGCCCCCTTTCTTTCTCTTACGAATGCTCAGAAATGGGTTGCTTGGATTCAAAAACGTTCTGAGACAGTTCATGAAGCAATTAGCAGCACTGTGCAATCATACTTCTTATACTTCTTTAAATATCACTTCTTTCAGATTTCTCTTGTGATTCCAAGATAACAAGAGCTACGTCTGTAATCCCAGCACTCAGCAGGCTGAGACAGGTGGATTGCAGTGGATTGCCTGGGCTACACAGCAAGTTCAAGGTCAGCTTGAACTACATAAGGAGGGAAAAAAAAACTAGATTCAGTATTGTTAGGGACACTGCCCTTTCTTCCCAAATCAACCCATGTATTTTCTATTTTTAGTCTGTGTCTTGTTTGCCATTATAATTTGTAAGCTCACTGGGCAGGAAATAATTATTAATCTTTCGATCTGGAACAGCCCCAAGCACATAGCTATTAATGGTAACATGTTTTAAATGCCCTTGGTTGTAAAAAGAATGATGCGAAACACCATTTGAGCTTTGGACTTTTATTTTCCTTCATTCCTGGGCTTTATTCTGGATATTCTCTGTAGGTGGTTCTCTAATAAGAATGGAGTCAGTTCTGTGAGTTTACAAACATGGCAAGAAAATACATTATTTAGATAGCAAAGTCCATATAATTCCATTTCCCATTGCAGGACAGTGCTTAGGAGTGTGACTGAAACCTGGTCCTTTTAGCTCATTGTTTTGTCACCATGGGTAAGTTTTTAAGACTTATTTTTCACATGTGAAAATTAGAGATAGTAATAACCTACCTCTAAGTTTTTGTGAGGAATAAAAAAAAGTGATTTGCATTAAACATTTGACTACTAACTACTCAGTAAATGGTAACCTTCACTGGTCTGAAATAATTCTGTTCTTTTCTGAGAAAGTGACCTTGTTATGTCATTGGTATGGTTCGTCCAATACTGAGGCCATCAATACCTTCCTTGCCTCTAGTACATTGTTGCTTTTTTCCTGATTTGTAATATTTTGAATTATTAACACAATTCAGAAGGTTGGGAGTTGCTCTTATTGGATGAGAGAAACCTAATATATTCTCTTATTACCGGATCTATATCCCTGTAGTACTCAGGATGCTCGAAAGTTGTACTTGATTTAGTATCATTCAAAATCTGGTCAATCTGGATGGGCTATTTTGAATGTAATGAAAATTTTAATCCTATATCTCTAACACTGGTTTATTTCTAATGCTGTTCAAGGATGAGACCGGGAAGCACAGTTCATTCTCATAATTGGAGAGCTACAAAACTTAACGAGCCATGGTGCTCCCGGAGCCAGGTGCGAGAGAAGTGCAACTTAGCCAGACAGTGATGTTTTTCTTATTTTTAAGTCCCAGAGAGTTATCACTGCAAGGACACCTCTGCCCACTCTCGGACAATGATTGATTCTTCCCCCATGTTATACACTAGTAACCCAATTAGCTTACTAGACTAAATCTGCCTGACAACATAGGACCCAGTCTATGTAACCAATTATAAAATACCCTGTTATCTGTCTTTTGTACTTCCTTCTGAAAACCTATATAAATGATTACCTTACTTTAACAAAGGGCTGGTGATTTGGACCTCCATATCACCCAGTCCGCTAGCATAATAAAACTGTCTGCCTTCCAAAGTGTCTTTGTCTGGTCTGGTCCTGAACTCCACAACAAGTCTGCATTTTAGTATTTGGTAAGTCCCATTTGAAAGGAGTTGGCACAGCACACTGTAAATCACAGCAAAGTCTTGGGTCCATGACTTATAAGGTATCTTTGAAGTCTGGTCATAAAGTAGGGACCTTGGGTTAGTGATGAGGTGATAACTTTGAGTTGTCTTCTTTGGTACTTCAGGTTTGCTTAATTCTTAATTCTAACAGCAGGAACAATTGAAAAGTCTGTGGAACAGTCTTTTGTGTTGGTACAAGTACAGTTGACAATATTTACAAAACTGTCAAGATCTGTAACAGAAAGACCTACTCCACAAAGTACCTTTAAAAAAAAAATCACTCAACACTTTTCATCTATTGTGGCTCCCAAGGAATGTACATCTACCAAAAGCAACTTAATTCCTTTTTTTTTTTTGGTTTTTCTCCGGTACCGGGGGGAACCGAACTCATGACCTTGCGCTTGCCAGGCAGGAGCTTTTGCCGCTGAGCTAAATCCCCAGCCCCTAGTAACTTAATTCCTAAGGAGATGAATTACTCATTCTTCTATGCAGCAGATTCAACAAATACTGACTGCCCACTGTGAATCTGAGTTGGTTTGTGGTGTACAGTGGGGTTCTGAGATTCTTTCTCTCCCTGCCTCCCTTTCTTGCTCTCTCTCTATCATCTCCTTTTGTAGTGGTGGGATGAACCCAAGGCCTTGGATGTGTTAGATTTCTGGTGCTTGTGGGACTTCACTGTATTGTTGGACAGTAGGGAAAACATGCAGATAAATCAAAATGTGAAGTTCCAGGAAGGAAATGAAATGGCATCAGGGACCTAAGTTTTGAAAACTACAGAAGTCGGAAGTTCGGTTCAGTAATTCAGCTGCTGTGTATCTTGCACAGTTTGGGAAGTAAGAGACTGAACTGCAGCAGGTAACAGCAGGATGGCTCCAGCTCCTTGCCAAAGGGTCATATCATTTTACGGTAGATTAGGCTGCAGTGACCACTGTGGCGGTGAAAAGGGGTATCACTGAGCCCTGTAGTAACCAAAAGGAAAAACTAGGCGAGCGCCTTTGGGGCTTCGGGATGGCTTCGCGGCCCGAGGCAGACTACACGTGGCAGTTGGCGGGAAACTCCGGGGGCGGGGCCTCACGTCTGGCGGGCGGGGCTGGCAGCTCACTGGCCGCCTCTTGCTACGTCATCCAGCCGCTCCCCCTCCCCTCGCTTGGAGTCGCACGCGCGGAAGTAAACACCTTGACGTCATCAGGGCGCGTCTTCGCCTTTCCCCTCCCATCTCTCCGGCTCCGTGGACGTGCTCACCTCCACTTGGGGCCAGGTCTATGTCCCGGTTTCCCGCCGTCGCGGGCAGGGCGCCAAGGCGGCAGGAGGAGGGTGAGCGGTCAAGAGAGCTCCAGGAAGAGCGGCCTTCGGCAGTTTCCATCGCTGATAGAGGTGCGGTCCGCGGGACGCTACGGAATCCAGCGGGAGTTACGGCAGGGGGTTTTGGGGGGATAAAAGTACGCCTTTGGCAGGCAGAGCAGCAGGCGGGAGGAAGCTGCGGCTTTCTCCTGGTCCGCCAAGCCTGAAGCGAACTTTGTGTCCAGTGAGCACTTTGGGCTAGAGGGGGGCGATCCCAAACCCAAGTTAGGTAAAAACCTTGCTGGGGGCAAAAAAGTGAACCCCCAACGTCGAAATGCGTTCTTTTATTAAACAGGCTCATAAAGCCTTTGTTCTCTACCCATGCATCCCCCCCCCCCTTTTCTTCGGGCCGCCAGCCTGCCTTTGGGTATGGTATGAAGGGAGCCAGTTTCCAGGAGCCAGTTTCCATGGTTACCCACCACTTGGCCTTCTGGGATATCAGTCACTCTGAACAAGGACCTAACTTGAACCATGAATCAAAGGCAAACACAGGTGGCTTCTAATTTAACTCAGAGTTTTCTGCTGTGCTCCAGTTTTTAGTCTATTGTTTAATAAAATTGGGTTTTGCACTTCGGTGTAGGTATGCATGCTCATTCATTGCCTTACTGTAGACCTACTTTACCAAGTACTGTACTTTGTTATTGCTGTAACAAATGCTGAAGTTGTTCTATTTCGGTAAAAAAGTTACTCTGGGTTTATAAACCTTTACTTGTAAATTGTACATAGGTGATTTAACTGATTGATCCCTTCTAGCCCTAGAGTTCTGTTGTCTTTCTTATTTGTGTCTGTGAGACGTTGTCACAGATGTCTTTACAGGTCTTTTAATTGCACAGTTGTGTTTCCGTTATTACAGAAGAGAAAGGATGCACATCGCAAGAGGGAGGAACTACTCCAACTTTTCCTATTCAGAAGCAAAGGAAAAAGCTTATTCAAGCTGTGAGGGACAATTCATTCCTTATTGTTACTGGAAATACAGGAAGTGGCAAGACAACTCAACTCCCAAAATATCTATATGAAGCAGGTAATTTTATTCCAGGATACTATTGGAAGTATTCGGGCTTATTAGGAGTTCTGTGCTGCAAAAATGCCATTTATTTGTCTTATAGTTCCACTTCTTTTTGTGCACTCCCTGTGTCTCCTTTGAAAAGGAACAAACCATTGAAACTCTCAAACCTAATTAAAATATAAACATTTAGAATGGCTATCAATATGTATTCTTATTTTTAATAAGTAAGTCCCCAGCTTAGGAACAAGTTCCATTCCAGGAGAACGTTTGTAGATGAGATTTGTTTATAAGTCTGACAAAGTGAGTCTTACACACCTTTGACACAAATATTCAATGTAGAGCATAAACACACACACACACAACACACGAATACAATAAGTCCCGACTCTACTGTACCACCTGACATTATCACACTGTGCAGTAAGCACGCAGCAGCAGCTCAGCTGTGACACTGGCCAGCAGCGTGAGGCACTTCCGTGATTTCTGTGCATCTGTGAGGTCTGTTGGTATCTGTGAAAGACTGCAATTTGAATGTCCAAAAGTTGGGGAATGTACTTAAATTTCCAGGGTGGGAAGATTTAGTGTGTTGTTAATTTTCAGAGTATCTTTTGGAAACACTCAATTGGTTTGTTTTAACTGGCTAGAAACAGTTTAGCTGTAGGAGGAAGAAGCAGCTGCTAACGTTGTTTTTCACCTTGGTTTTGATAGGGTTTTCACAGCACGGTATGATTGGTGTGACTCAACCGCGAAAAGTAGCTGCCATATCAGTTGCTCAGAGAGTTGCTGAAGAAATGAAGTGTTCTTTGGGATCCAAAGTAGGATACCAAGTTCGTTTTGATGATTGCAGCTCTAAGGTAAAAGAGATTTTTTTTTTTTCTGGTGGTGCTGGGGATCAAATCCAGGGCTTAATTCATGTTAGGCAAACACTCTGCTGCTGACCCACATCCCCAGCACCTGTTTAAAAGTTTCATTGGTATTTAAGTACTATAAGCTTACAGAAAAAGTGGAGGAAATTCTGAAAGATTTTAACTTCAAATACATATACATTTTAAAGCAACAAAGTTTTAAGTCAGTGTTAATTTTTGATTGCCCATTATTAGTTCTTTAGCTTTGCAGTGTCTGATCTTTCTGCCATTTTCTTCCTCCTTGGTTTATAAGTGACAATTATGTTTATTTTTCTTAGGAGAAAATTTTTAGCCATAAATATCATATTTTTAGCCATAAATGTCATTGACATATTGGTTACCTTTGTATTTAAAAAAATTTATCGTAGTAACACATGTAATGTAAAACTTAACATTTTAACCACTTATAATTCTACAATGCAGTGCTATTAAGTACATTCACAATGTTGTGTGACCATCGCTATTAGCTTTTCTTGTGTGTGGTGCTAGGCATAGCAGACACTCTACCTCTGAGCCATACCTCAGCCCTGTCAGCAAGTAATTTATTATGTATCTTTTCTGAGCATGGTGCAAGCAAGTTAAGAATTATTTTCTTTTTTTATAGTTAAATGCAATTTACATTCTCTCTGCTGGACAGAAAATAATCCCTAGTTATGTTTTCTAGTAGAAATGGCCATTAAATGTGGCACAGACTGACTTTTCCTAAAATGCTGTCTTTGCCTTCCTAGTGGTTGTTCCAGTGGCTTTTTCCTCCTTTTTACCTTCTTTTGTTCTGTGGCTATCACTGCTGTCTTTGAACTTTATTCTTCCATTATTTTATCCTGGTAAAGTGAGACCTGTCTTGTAAATGTGAGAATGAGCAGGGAAGAGAGAATGAGTAGGAAGTACCTACATACTTCACGTTTCTTCTGCCTTTTTCCCTGCATCCTCTCTTAACAGTGGCTGGGGAAGGAGATGAATCCAATTTCCTTATTGTTTCCTCTGGTTTGCTAACCTGAAGCTATTGCATTTTTTGCCACTTCCCACTGACTTCTTTGTATCTCCTTGTTGATGATTTTCAGTGCTTTATCCCAGAATGTCCATTTTTGTTCTTATGTATAGATCACATATTTCAAAATTTATCTTGCTGATTAGACTATTTTATATTTAGTCACATTGGTTCAATCATGTCTACATTTTGGGAAGAAATTTAATTGAAGAAGTAGTGGAAAATTTTTGTGATGCTGCACATTGATACACTTTGCTTTGAACATTAGGAAACGGCAATCAAATATATGACTGATGGATGTTTACTGAAACATATTCTGGGAGATCCGAATCTTACCAAATTCAGTGTTATTATTTTGGATGAAGCCCATGAGAGAACTTTAACTACAGTGAGTGTTTTAATGTATTTTTTTTTAAATTACCAAATAGTATACAGTACTTGTTTGGGGTAGCTTTTACTATATTGAGAATTGCCTCCTGTTATTTACAGTTTGTCTGTTGAAATAGGAATTCCTTGGTTAGGATAGCCATGTATTTAAAATAGGTTAGGATATAGACACACTTGTGACTTACTAGAATTTACTTTTCTTTCAGGACATCTTATTTGGCTTATTGAAGAAGCTGTTTCAGGAGAAGTCTCCTAACAGGAAGGAGCATTTAAAGGTGGTAGTGATGTCAGCAACTATGGAGTTAGCCAAGCTCTCTGCATTCTTTGGAAATTGTCCGATATTTGATATACCTGGAAGGCTTTATCCGGTCAGAGAGAAATTCTGCAATTTGATTGGCCCACGAGACAGAGAAAATACTGCATATATTCAAGCGGTATTACTCGCTATCTTTTTTATGTCTCTTTTGTATCTGTGATTCTTGTTAGTTGGGTAGTTTGCCAAATTCACTTGTTCTCTACTATGTTAGTCTTCATGAGTTCTAGTGCTTTTGTGAACCAAATTAATTTTTCTCAAGACCAAAAAGAAGTATGAGAATTACTGTATTTCCACTCACATATCATGGTTGTGTTTCCTGCCTTAGATTGTGAAAGTGACCATGGACATCCATTTGAATGAAATGGCTGGGGACATCTTGGTTTTTCTGACTGGTGAGCGTCTCATACCAAGTTTAAAAATGTCTAGTATTTGTGGATGTTTGTTTTTAGATAGGTTCTTACTATGTTGCCCAAGATGGCCTTGACCTCCCAGGCTCTGGTGATCCTCCTGCCTCAGTCCCCTGAGTAGCTGGAATTGCAGGCATGAGCCACTGTGCTCAGCTAATACCTACTATTTATAAGTTGGGAATGTGCTAGTAGAGTTGAGTCTTATCTCTATTGGGCCATCTGAGCTCTTCTTAGCTGTTGCCCTTTTTATGATTATCTGAATAATTTTAGATAGAAGATGTCAGGCTGGGTGTGGTGAATAATTTTAGATAAAAGATGTCAGGCTGGGTATGGTGGCAAACATCTATAATCCCAGCACTCAGGAGGCTGAGGCAGGAGGATTGCTGTGAGTTTGAGGCCAGCCTGGGCTACAAAGTGAGATCCTGTCTCAAAAAACCAAAAAAAAAGAAAAGAAAAAAAAAAGATGTTAGGCATGTTAGTAAATACATATAAAACACACTGGCCCCTTTAGGAGAAAGAGATTAAGTGGTAAGGTATTTTTTTATTGGTCTGTTTTACGTTGACCTGTAACCTGACCAAAAATGTCCTGGATCTGAGGATCTAAATGCTTAATTAAGCTCCTTTCTCCTTTGAGTGGTGAGTTGATACTGTGTGATAGCAGTATATATTGTAGATAGTAGTGTATTGTAGACAGGTTATTTGGAGGTCAAAATTAAAACAGTTAAATCTCAGACTATTCTGACTTAAAATAGCATCTTATTAGCAGAAATGAGTCATTTTTTTTATAGCTTCTATTCTGCATTGTACTAAGTATTTTGGATACATAAGTATTTTGAAATAGACCTATATTAATTGCTGTCCTTGGGACAAAATACCCATCACCACGTATTAAAGGAGGAGAGTTTTCTTTGGCTTACAGTTTTCAGAGGACTTGATCTGTGGTTGGTAGGTAAAGGCAGAAACGCATGGCTGCGTAGAGCTGTCCACATGCTGGGCAGGAAGCAAAGAGAGAAGAGGAACCAGAGACAAGAGTACACTGATTCAAGTTATGTCCCCAGTGACCTACTCCTTTCAACCAGGCCCCACCTCTGAACACATGAGACTTTGGGGGCATATTTTAGATCAAAATCATAACACTCCATCCCTTACCCTTACAATGCTCGCTCCATCTTGTTATACAAAATGCATTTAGTACATCTCTAAGAGTCCCCGAAGTTTTATCAGTTCCAGCAATTGCTGAACAGTCCAAGTCCACAGTGTTTTCTCTGAGACTCAAGGCAAGTTCTTAGCTATGAGTCTGTATAAAAATCAAAGAGAAAATTAAATATTCCCAGCATACAATGACATAAACATTTCCATTCCAAAAGAGAAATACAGGGGGCTGGGGATTTAGCTCAGCGGCAAAAGCGCCTGCCTGGCAAGCGCAAGGTTGTGAGTTCCGTTCCTGGTACCGGAGAAAAACAAAAAAAAAAACAAAAAAACAAAAAAAAACAAAAGAGAAATACAAGGATGGAAAAGAATGGAATTGAAGCAAGACTGAAGCCCAGTAGGGCTAATATTATATACAGTAGCTCCATGTCCAGCACCTGGGGCAAGTTGTGCAAAGATGTGAGCTCTAAAGGGCTTAGGTTGCTCTACCCCTACAGCATTGCCTGTCATAGCCCAAATGGCCTCTGTCTTCAGCGGCTTCTGCTCCATGCCTGTGGCTTTCCTAAGTAGACAGCTTATGTTCCTGGCATTTCCAACTTCCTGGCTCTCCTCTGGCTTTGGCTTCACTCTCATAGCTTTACCTGTCACCCACTGAGGGGTGCCTGGCAGGGACTGTGACCTTTCACACATTCTTGCCTGGCTTTCCAGGCTTTATGAAATCTAAATGAAAACTTCTGTAACCCCATAACTCTTACATTCTCCATGCCTGAAAAAACAGTACCACATGAATGATGCCGAGGTCTGTCATGTGCTCAAATGGTAGCTGGACCCCTTTGGATCATGGCTGCAGAGGGCTCGAGGGCTTGAATGGCAGGGCACACTGAAATGAATCCCAGGGAACCAGTTTCTTAGGGGGTCCTTTTTGAGTAGGCATCCTGTGAATTCTCAAAAGAAAGATTAACAGTTTTGCACCCTAGAGGCTGCAGTGGGGTGGGGTATTGCTGATTTCTGAGATACTCTCAAGGCATCTTTCCTATATTTTTTTAATTTTTTTTTTTTTTGTTTATTCGTTTGTTTTGGTTTTTTGAGACAGGGTCTCTTAGTTCAAACTGGCTTTGTAATCCAGGCTGACTTTGAACTCAGCAATCCTCCTGCCTCAGTCTCCCTAATGCTGGGATTGCAGCCTGGCTTTTTCCTACTATCTTGATGCAAAGTACTTGGCTCCTTTTTCATGGTAATCTTTTCTACATCCAAACTGTGCTTTGCCCTAACTTTGTCAGTACTTTCTTTCTGGCAAAACTGTAAACTTTCAAATCATTTAGCTCTGCTCTGTGCTTCTGATTCTCAAAGTAGATAATGACTGAAAGCAGTTAGCAGTACTCATGCAACAGCCTGAACTGTTGGGCTGCCTTAAAGTTTCCTCTGCTGTATTACTTAGTCTGCTGACCTTAATGTCGTTCTCTCAGCCTCAGAACTTGGGGAAAATACAGACAAATATTCTGTCACGCAGCCTATAGTCCAACTGCCAGTAGATTCCTTGTTCCCAACTGAAACCTCCTGAGCTTGTCCTCTACCTTCCACATTCCCGTCAGCCTCTGATCAGTATTGCAGTCAAGCACTGCTCACAACATTTTAGGGTTTCTCTAGCCTTCATCTTCAGACCTTCGCAAAATGCTTCTGCAAACTAATTCCAAAAATTTCTAAATCACGTGGTCAAGTACATTCACAGTCATGGCCTCACTCCTGGGACTGATTCTCTGTTTTAGTCACTTTCCTGTTGCTAGGACAAAATACCCAATATCTGTACCTTAACAAAGAGAAGTTTATTTTGGCTCACAGTTTTCATAGACTGAGTCCATGGTTCCTTGGCTCCAAGGCAGAGATGGCATGGCAGAGGGAGCTATTCTTTGCGTGGTGGCCAGGAAGCAGGGTGAGGAGGAGCCAGACACAAGAATATATCCTTTGAGATCATGCCCCCAGTGACACTGTCTCCTTTCAACCAGGTCCCATCTCCAAACATGAGACTTTTGGGGGACACTTTGGATCTAAACCATAACAATACTTAAATTTAGTATCTCCTGGGTTGGCTTACCCTATGTACGCAACTTAGTGAATCTTCCTCAAATTCTTTGTTAACAAGATGAAAAGCATGAAGATGCTTGGTGTGGGGTACACACCTGTAATCCCAGCACTGAGAGGCTGAGGCAGGAGGGTTGCTTTGAATTCAAGGCTAGCCTTGAATTCATAGTGAGTTCAAGGTCAGCTTGAATTACAGAGCGAGACCCTGTCTCAAAAAAAAAAGCATGAAGATGATAAACGTTTTTTTTCTTTTAGAAATTTAAATTCCTAAAAAACTAGTGTTTCTTCCTTTTTGAATTTTATTGCTCATTTTTGATACAATTTACATATTTATCTCTTATAGATAAAATAGATTTAAAGTGACTGTTAAACCAAAGTAATTTTAATCTAGACTTTTATCTTATTCTTAAATTAATGTTATTGTTTAGTTGTTGAAATTTTTTTTCCCCTCTCATTTCAGGACAGTTTGAAATTGAAAAAAGTTGTGAGTTACTTTTTCAAATGGCAGAGTCTGTTGATTATGATTATGATGTTCAAGATACCACTCTAGATGGCTTGTTGATATTACCCTGTTATGGATCTATGACAACAGGTAATTCCTCATTAACATAGAAAATATGATTGCTTTTTATATTTAACTTTTTTTTTTTTTGGTACCGGGAATTGAACTCAGGACCTTGCACTTGCCAGGCAGGCACTTATGCCACTGAGCTATATCCCCGCCTATGATTGCTTTTTAAAAAGATGTTTTCTTTAATTACATCATATATACAGTGGTTAGGTCAATAAGTTTTTCCTCCTAACCTCACTTTTGCAACTAACACCCTGTTTGTGAAACAGAACACCAAGAGAACCATCATCCTTGAGAGAAGTGATTTTTTTTTTAATTGAATTTTATAAACTTTTTCAAGAGCATTTGATATCCCTCTTAGTGTTAACAATGGGCTATGTCCTCTCAGCCAAACAGAAGTACTGGTGGAGATTCTTTTAAATAAGGACATGCAGTGGTACCTTGGTTCATGAGTCATTCTTTCCATGATGCTGGTCGCAGTCCAGGTAGGATGAGAACCAAATCAAATTGCCCCCTAGGGTCAACAGCACTGAACCTAACCATTGATTTGGTTCTTGTCCAACTCAGTTTGCAACCAGAATCGTAGAAAGAATTAAGTTCCTGAACCAAGGCAACACTGAATTTCTTGATAGTAGTACTGTAAATCACACTTAATTCACCACTACCCCAGGATTTCTACAAATCATACACTGCATTCAGATACATAGGAACACAATGGATTGTTTTCCTTTTGAAGTAAACATATATTAGTCTGCTTTTCTTGTATGACCATGGTTTTGTTGCGTTTGTCAAGAATTTAAAGAGCAAATGCAAACTCTTATTCTGATATTTGGTCATAAATATTGTTGAATGAGAGAATTTGGTAAAAATTTATTATGGAATATGATTTATTAAAAGGAAGTTAACCTTAGGTTATTGGAGTTTGATTGGGATTAAAATTTAAATATTTTCATATTTTGTGTGTATTATTGATTTTGTTGAGTAGGTGAATCTTTATACAGTACTAAAAAATGTTTTGGAATATGTGTGTTGGTTAAGAAACATAGACCATGTGCTATTTTGGAAATCAGTCTCTTGTTTTTTTTGAAGAAGTCCCACTAAGTGATTCTGGCTGGCCTTGAACTCACTGTGTAGCCCAGGCTGGTCTGATCTCCTGATGATTCTTCTGCCTCAGCCTCCTGAGTGCTAGGATTATAGGCATGTGCTACTATGCCTGGCTAAAAAATCTCTTTTGTGATGGTCTTAGGCTCTTTTCTCTCAATATTGAAGCACAGATCACTATTTTAGCTTTTTTTTTTTTTTTGTACTGGGAATCAAACTCAGGACCTTGTGCTTATCAGGCAGGTACTTGTGCCTCTGAGCTATATCTCTGGCCCTGTTTTAGCTTTTTGTATCTCATAGGAATTGTTAGGATTGTTATTGGATATTTAAGGTTCTTGCCGGATGTGGTGGTATATGCCTGTAAGCCCAGCACTCAGGAGGCTGAGGCAGGAGGATTTCTGTGAGTTCCAGGCCAGCCAGCACTATATAGTGAGACCCCGTCTCAAACCCCACCCCCCATAGATTCTTGTTTTCTGGAAATTTGTTCTGCGGACTCATAATTCCCTTTGTAACTAATAAATTCTAAACTCATGAATGTTGCTTCATTATTAACTGTTAGTTGAATAAGTATATATATTTTTCTATTAATTTCATTTTTCTTACTGCCACATTGAAAGTAATACTCTGAAAACAAATGAAAATAATGCTCTGTGTCTGCTATTGCCTCTTTTGCCTTCTTGACTTCTGATTTTTATAACGTTAAAGGTTATTAGTGATCTCCTCTTTCTCAAATTGTGTGGCTTTTCCTTTTTTTTTTGTGAAAGGAATCATAAAATCCTCTTGAAATGCTGTCCTCAGGGATAATAATTAAATTATCTGATTCTCCTGCCCACTCTTTTCTGAAGCCATGGCAGGCCCCTCTTCTTTTCCCCAGCTTCATTCCCTCTGAAATGTGACTATTTCATCTTATCTTGATTTTTCCTAGTCTCTGTTTTGGAGAGTTTGGTTTCTGGGACTCACTTGTCACTTCTGAAAATGATTCCTGAGATCTGTCTCTAATTCTGTGTCACCTCTGTGCTCTAAACCTCCTGGACCCTGAAAGTTTTGTGTCATATCACCCCAGATCATTCAGTCCGAGCAAGTGGTAACTCCAATAGGTGTTATTTTACCTCTGTTTTGTTCAGATCATTTCTTATTTTTTCATCTGTTGCTAGACTTGGGATATTGTTCACGTGACCTGCTATCTCTGTTTCCCTAATTTAATGTACTGTCCTACCCATAGTGAGAAACATAAGCTTCCAAAAGCATAGCAGTGATGTTGTCAGTCTTCTGTTGGGTACCTTCTGCCATTCCCTCTGGCCATCTGGATTAAAATGGCAACCTATTAATCTGGCATTCATTGTCCTTCCAGCATGACTACAACCTGCTTTCAGCCTTATTCCCATTGTGTGTAATCTTCTTTGTTGGCCTATATGTAAAATTGGTAAAGATGTGTGACTGGATGTGGGTAGAGCTGGTACAGTTCTGTTAATTTTAGTTTCCCTTCTGATTTCAAAAGGTGAGCTACTGGTGATCCATTGTGAGTATAATAATAATGATTGTAGCAGTTTAAAACAGCACAGAGGAGCAATCAAAGGGAGCTCAGGAGCAGTACTGAGTAACGGGTGAGGTGGGGTTGGATGAAGTAGGGAGAGAGTGGCAGCCTTTCTTTTATAGCCTGGTTAGTACAGCACAGCATTTATTTTTCTATTGTTGGGGTGATGAAGAGAGACACTTTTATAACGCTATTTTTATTATTCCTTATTATGCCTATGGGACATAAAACTTGCATTTGAGAGTGAGGCAAGGGAAGAAGAAGGGTTTCTTGCTTGTTGCCTAGAGAGTCAACAATGACCCACAGCTGGGCTTACTGAGTAGGTATAACTTAGGATGTGGATATTTTATATTTGCTTTTTTCTTAGGCTAGCTGTATGAATGGCTCCCTGTAGTAGAGAAACATGTTGCCTGGTCTGGTGGTATGCACTATAATCTCAGCAGCCCAGAGGCTGAGGCAGGAGGATTGTCAAGAGTTGAAGGCCAGCCTGGGCTATAGAGGGTGTTCAAGGCCAGCTTAAACTGCATAGCGAGACTCTGTCTCAAAAAGACAAAGATAGAAAGTTTAAATGCTGTAGAAAATTACAAAAAATTTCCCACTGTGCAGAATTAACACTGTCTCAGCAGATTTGCTCCAGTTGTCCTGAAGAAAAATTACCTAGTTGAGAAAAAAATGATGCTATTTCATTATAAACAATTCAATGAGTATAGAAAATTACAAAGGTAAAAGTAAAAAAGTTTCCTAAAGTTGTTCCACCCAGGAATCACTATCTTTAATACAGTAAAAACATTATTCATATGAGTGTGTGTATGTGGACATACAGAGTGAAAAGTAGGTAGAGAAGTTGCTAGTGGCTTTTGAAAGATAAAGTCTTCCCTCTTTTACTCTACTTTTGATTTTTGTCAATTTTATGGTGTTCATGTATATGCAGTGGTCGCCATCAGTCTTTTTTTCTTTTTTTGTGTGTTTTTGAGACAGGATCTCACTATGAACCTCAGGCTGGTCTTGAACTCACTGTGTAGCCCAGGCTGGTCTTGAACTCACAACTCTCCTGCCTCAGCCTCCCAAGTGCTGGCATTACAGGCATGTGCCACCACATGTGTCTGGCTAATCACTATCAGTCTTTATTATTATGGCTTTCTTATTCCTCAGTTAATTTTAGATCAGATGAATTTTCTTAACTTTTTTTTTATGTAGTAGGGCTCATGAGTGTTATACTTTTTATCCTTTCTTTTAAAAAAATTTCTTATATGTTTGAAAATGGGGCCTTTACCTTTATGGACTTAAACTGCATCTCAGCCGGGTTTTATGTTCTTGAGTCGCTCTTTTTCTTCGAATTGGGTAGACATTGTCCAGTTGTCTCCTGGGATTGAATGCTGCCATAGACAAGTCTGAAGCCAGCCAGATTTTGCCCCTCCTTAAATGGTTGGGTTTTTTTCTGTTTAATTGCCTAAAAATTTCTGGTTTTAAAATCCTTAAAGTCCAGTAGTTTTAATTAGGATGTTTTTGGTGTGAGTGCTTTATATTAAACATTTCTAGAGTCTGATGTGCTTATTTTTATTTTTATTGTATTTTATTCTATTTTGTCTTTTTGAGAGAGGGTCTTCTATGCAGTTCAGGCTGGCCTTGAACTCACTTTGTATGCCAAGGAGTGTGCCACCATGCCTGGCTTGATGTACTTATTTTTAAAAATAAACCTTACTGGGATATAATTTACAAGTAAAGTGATTATTTTAATTATGCAGTTTCTGGAGTTTTTACAGGGTATATATTACCTGTATAACCGTCAGCACTGCAGACCTGATGGGGAGCATTTCTGCTGTGCTCGTTTTATCTGCAAATTCAGTTCTTTGTTTCAAGGAAAGTTCCTTGTGTTGTATCTTTGAATGTAGTGATGTCCCATTTGTTTTTCTGTTTCAGGGACACTAATTATTCTTATGTTACAGAATCTCTTGTCTTCCATATTTTTAAATTTTCTTTTAATTCCTTTGTCTTTTTCAAGTGTATATACTTATCTCAACCCTTTATGTCAGGAGCGGTGTTAGTGACAGTTCTCCCGGCACGTTTGCCTAGCCCAAATGGCTTCTGGGGTGGGCAGAGTTGAGCTGATCCAGGTTCTGCCTCTTTGTTCTTCTCCACATTCATATTTATTTTGTCTTTTTGATAGGTTTTGAAGTTTATTGCTTCAAGTTATATTCCTTTTCTTTACATATCACATATACCCATACAAATACATTTGTGCTTTGCACTTTTTTGGGTGGTATTTGTCACAAGAAATTCTATGAGGAGGTGGAGTTGTCCATACTGTTTATCATAAGCGGTGCACCTCTCTTAGGAGCTTTACTCTGTTGAGGGTGTTGAATGGTCTTCCTTTAACACGTTTATTTCTTGATATACTTTGGCACATCTTTCTGCCTCGATATCAGTTTTTTCCCTCTTCAATAGCATCCAGGTGCTGAGGTGCTGGGGTAGCTGGGGAAGGTGTTTCAGAATCTTTCATGGGTAGGGAAATGGAATGGAGGTAAGGAGGAGAACTTCTGTCTCTTTAGGAGAGCAATCAGCTTCACCCCTCACTCCTGGAGAGTGAGAGCTCGCTGTAGGAGCATAAGTAACACTTTTCCAACCGTTTATAAACAAACACAAAAGTGGCGCATATTTGTAACTGGAAATATGGAGGTAAAGTGGGTGGATGGTGGAACAGACACAAGTCTTGTCAAGACCACAGTTTCAGAACTTTTTAATTGATTATGTTGAAGAAAATGGTATCTGTATAAGGAATTTTGCTTGAACTGAAGCTATAAAAAAAATTAGAGACCTTTAGAAATGTATTCACTGAGCCAGGTATGGTGGTGCATGCCTGTAATCCCAGCACTCAGGAGGCTGAGGCAGGAAAATCTCTGTGAGTTCAAGGCCAGCTTGGGCTATGTAGAGTTCCAGACCAGCCTCAACTATGTAGTGAGACCCTGTCTCAAACAAACAAACAGACAAACAAATAAATGGGCTCATTGAAAAAGAGACTTGATTATGGATAAATGTGTGCAGAAAAGATATCTTTTTTTTTTTTGTCTTTTTGAAACAGGGCCTCCCTATGCACTTCAGGCTGGCCTTGAGCTCACTTTGTAGCCCAGGCTGACCTTGAACTCACAACAATCTTCTTCCCTCAGCCTCCTGAGTACTGGGACTACAGGTGTGTGCCACTATACCACACATGTCTTTTCTGCTTTTTAAAGATGGGATCTTAGGTTGCCTAGGCTCTCCTTGAACTCTTGGGCTCAAGAGATCCTCCTGCCTCAGCATCCTAAGTAGATGGGACTATAGGCGTCTATCACTGAGCCCTGCCAGTTACCTGAAGTCAATTTTTGAGCACTTTCTAACTTGAGAAGTTAATTTTGGAAAGATGTGGAGGAATAGCAACACTACATAACATTACATAAATTTGCCAGTCAGTATATAAACCACTTGCCCTCGCTAGGCTTTAGTTTTCTCATCTAAAAAATGAGGTGGTTTGCCTAATTTTATGATTTTAAAATCATGCTTGCCTGTGCCACTTTTCTTCTTTGCAGTAGATCAACTCTGCTTTATTTATTGTGACTACATGCTTTTTACAATATTTTATTTGGAAACAATTTTTTACTTCTTTTTAGTATTTTCTTGGCTGCTAATTTTCTGAAAATCAAATGGTAGGCATTTAAAAAACATTTATATATGAAGTATATTGCTGTACCACTTTATGATGTGTAATAGTAAACATAAAGTAAAATATTTAAAAGGATAGTATGAAAAATATAAATACTAAGAATTTATTTTCGTAGCCCAGTAGTTTTGCTTGTGTCCTTTCTGAAATGATTATTCCTCAGTTTTGGATATGATTGACATAGATGATCTATCTATCTCCCTTGCTTTGAAGTTTCTTGATATTTTCCTTTATCCCAGCTTAGCCACCCATTCAGATACTTACATTGTAGAATTTGTCATCACCATCATTTCTGAAATCTCAGTTTTAAGCATCTGCTGTCTGATGTTTTCTTTTCTTTTTTTTTTTTTTTCCTTTTTGAGACAGGGTCTCGCTATGCAGTTCAGGCTGGCCTTGAGCTCACTTTTTAGCCCAGGCTGGCCTCGAACTCGCAATGATTTTCCTGCCTCAGCCTCCTGAGTGCTGGGATTAGAGGCGTGTGCCACTTCTGACGTTTTCTTATCTACAAACTCACTCTGTTGTTCCTAATTCAACAATTTTCAGAACACATTTAGACTTGTCCTTCACCAACTTCCACTTACCTCCTTTCCTCCGTGTTGTAATTTCTTGTCCACATTCTTAACTCTCTTGCCCTGTTTTCTGATTAATCTAGTAGGGGCAAGTCTGTCCCAATTTGTCTTTCTCATTTCATAGTCATGCTTTTTAAGGCCTGGGTAATGCTAGGAACCTAGATCTACCCTCTTGTCTACTGTCATGACAGTTTCATCCTTTTTTTTCTTTAGGCTGACTTTCTCTCCTCCCTGTACATTAGTTACTTCCCCATGGTTAACAAATTCATTTTTCCTTTTTCCAATGTCCTAGCTTAATCAAATTTGACATCTCTTGAATCTTATTCTGAATTCACCAGAATTAGATTGGTATAGTTTGAGGAAAATGTTTATTAATTTGTAAGCTATGGCCAGAGGAATGAGGTGCCATACTAGAGGGATTGCTGCTGGCCTTTAAGTTCTAGTAGTAGAAATGAGTATGGTGTTAAGTCTTTCCAGAGATACTATTAGTTAGGCAGATACTCCCCAAGTAAAAACTCTTTAGCTAATTAGTCTCTCAAGCAGAGAAAAGTCCTCAGTCTAGAGTCCATAGCTAGGCTCCGGGAAATCTTTGAATACCCTAAAGTTGTCTGAAATTTTTTTTGTGTGTGCCATATATCTTTTAATGGAGAGGAAGTCACTAGTTTTATGAATAGTCTCACATAGAGCTATGATCTAAAATAAAGAACTCTGTTGTAGGGATTATTTTAGTAATATGACCTCTGATTCTTTGGATTTAGAAATCATAAAGTGAAAGGTAAAGAAAAAAATAACTTTTGCTTTTGTTTTGTATTCAAGGTTATCAAAAAGAGGTGAAGAAAACATAGTTTTAATGAAAAGAAATGAGTTCTTTAAAACTTGAGTTTGACATATATATGTTGTAAATTGTTGTCTTCTTTTCACGTATATTTTAGATCAACAGAGGAGAATATTTTTGCCCCCTCCACCTGGAATTAGAAAATGTGTCATATCCACCAATATTTCTGCAACATCTTTGACAATAGATGGGATCAGGTACAACTTTTGAAAGTTTTAAAATCAAAGAAGTCAATTAGCTAATTATAGAACGTTACTGAATTTGTTTCTCACTCACTCCCTTGTTACTTGCTTTTTAGTGCTCTTAACTTGACTTACAAGAGTCACATTCTTTGTGACTCTTGATTACTTTGAACTTGAAGTAGAGTAGAAGGTGCCCACTGCATTCCTGTTTACTTTTTTTAACTACTTGGCAATTTGAACCTTTCTCTCCAAATTTAAGGTTTTCTGTAATGCTTCGAGGATTTCAGCCAGCTCAATTTTTGTATGCTATTATTGGTAGCATATCTGATGCTTCCTTCTACTTGCAGCCCCACTTGGTAATTTTGTTCATCTACTGTTTACGTGGAGGTATTATCTCTCGCTTTTTACCTTCTTGGGAATTCAGCTGTGATACAGGCCCCCTATATTTTTGGTTGTAAGCAGTGATGCCATCAAATGTTTCAATACAGTTACCAGACTAATGTTTGGATGTTTTGAGTGTGGACTGATAACTAATGTGAGATGCTTTCTGACTGGTAAACCACAACCCTTTCTGGTACTTTTTTTTTAAACCCAATTTATTTTTGTTTTATGTCCTCAGCTCAATCTGACTGCCATAGGAAGGTTGGACTCGAATCCTAAGGGTTCTACGTATTTTGGGTAGAAATGATTATTTAGACTGGAGAAGTCTGATATCTTCTACCTCTTGACTTAAAACATAATGGTTTCCCTGAAGGGATTGTGAGAACAGCTGTCTGGAGTAAATCAACCACAGTAGTTGTCTGTTTATAGCACAGGCAAAAGGCAGAGACAACATGGTTCAGAATGTATCTTCAATGAATGATACTGCTGTTCCTAACTTAGTGTTTTAACCTTACTTAGTCTCCATCTCATTGGTTTAAAATAGTATATTAAAGGCTGCTTCAAATTAGATTTTTAACCTATTAATGTTTAGAGCTGACTTTGATGTGTTTTTTTATTAACGCAAAGTTAAATTGATTTAAAAGCAATTCAGTGGTACTTAGTACATTTACGGTATAGTGTAATCATTAACTTTAGTTCTAAAATTTCATGACCCCTACATAAAATCCCATACCCATTAGGCAAGTAGTTTATAGTCCCCTCCCAACCCTAGCCCCTGGCAACCACCAGTCTACTTTTGTTTCCATGAATTGCCTATTCTGAATATTTCATATAAATGAAATTATACAATATGTGGCCATTTGTGGCTGATTTCTTTCACTTGCATAATGTTTTGCAGATATATCCATTTTGTAGCATGTATCATTCTATTTTATACTCAAATAATACTCCATTGTATGTGTATCCTAATTTGTCATCCACTTGAGCACTTGTTTGTTATTTTGGTTGTAAATATAGGAATAAAATTGCTGGGTCATATGGTTATTCTGTGTTTAACTTTTTGAAGAACTGCCAAACTGTTGTTCTGTATGGGCTGAACATTTTATGTTTCCAGTAGAAATACATTAGGGTTCCAGTTACTGGACTTTCAAGTTTCACGTTAACCTGAAAAGTAGTATGTAGTAGTTAATTTGTCAAGAAAGGAAGTGTTAACAATTAACAAGTTTTCCTTTATTTTCTAGAAACCTAACTTGCTTTCATTCTCCTTAGATACGTGGTGGATGGGGGCTTTGTGAAGCAGTTAAATCACAACCCCAGATTAGGGCTGGACATCCTGGAGGTGGTTCCAATTTCAAAGTAAGTCTCTCAAATCTTTTTGTTAACACAGCTGTCGATAAGATAATTTCTGTTTGATTTGGGAATAGGAAGTAAATTACTTGGGAAAGCCATAAAACATTTTTGGAACTGTGTTTTTCTTTTTTGTAGGAGTGAGGCTTTACAGCGAAGTGGCCGAGCTGGTAGGACTTCCTCAGGAAAGTGCTTTCGGATCTATAGTAAAGATTTTTGGAACCAGTGTATGCCTGATCATGTGATCCCTGAGATTAAGAGAACTAGTTTGACATCTGTAGTTCTGACCTTAAAGTGCCTTGCTATCCACGATGTCATAAGGTATGTGGGCAACTTGAAAAAAAGACAGATTTGCTAGAGTGAAGCAGGTTATTCCTCAAAAGTTGTTTTGTAATATGTGACTCATCGGTTCCTAGGAATTCAGGCTAACTGATTTTCAAGGTTGATTTTCATGTTGGTTGCTTCCCTTTCGTCCTCTCCTCCTCCCTCAGTCCTGGGAATCAAACCCAAGCCCTGTACATAACAGGCAAGGGCCTACCACTGAGCTATATCCTGACATTCCCACTCCCTTTAAGTTTATTTTGAGCAGAGGTCTTGCCAAGTTGCCTAGGCTTGCTGAGACTTGTGATACTCCTTGCTCATTTTTCTGAGTAGCTGGAATTACAGGTGTGTGCCACTGTGCCTGGCTCATGTTGGGTGTATTTCAGCTAAACCAAAATAAGGTTATTTCACTTAACATAGAATTCACCATTTTAGCCATTTTGAAGTATACAGTTCCAGCTGAACGTGATGGTATATGCCTGTATTCCTAGCACTTGGGGACGATGAGGCAGGAGATTGTGAGGTTGAGGCCAACCTGGTCTAAATAGTGAGTTCAAGGCCAGGCATGGTAGTGTATGCCGGAATCCCGGCACTGTGGGAGGCTGAGGAAGGAAGATTGCAAGTTTGAGCCTGGCCTGGCAATTTGGTGATTTGGCGAGGTCCTCTGTCAAGATAAAAAATAAAAAGAGCTTGGAGTGTAGCTCAGGGCAAGGGCCCTGGATTCAGTCCCCAGTACCAAGAAAACCCCAAAACAAACAAAAAAACCCCACAATTTGCCTGGTTTTTAGTAGACTCACAGTGTTACCCAGTTCTTAGTACTATAATTTCAGAACATATCCATCACCCCCGAAACTGCTGTAATTTAAGAGTATAGGAACCCAGAAGTAAGTGGTGTTATAATACTACTTGGCTTCAAAATTTATAAAATTTTGATAACAAGGGGTTTTCAAAAGATACAGTAAAAAAAAAATCAAAAGATACAGTAAATGTTTAAATTACCAAAAAATTTATTACAGTAAAAGATATTGCTGATAATGATGTAACAAGTATGTTTGGAGTGAAGAGGGGGTGTTTGAGTGTTTTGAGGGGAGTTAATGGCAGTGTGTCTTTTTCTGTAACTTTCTTGATATCAGTTCTCACAGTATTTTATGATCCTCTGTTGATCAAATGTTTATTGCAATTTCTGTCAGATAAAAATATTTCTGTGTGCCCTTGTCTACCTTCTTCTCCATATCTGCCACTGTTTGACTTCTGGTTTTTCACCAGAGTTAAAATGATAATGAAAGGTAAACATTTTTAATTGATTGAGATATCAAGACAGCCAAGGCAGTGGAACTAGAGACACTCACAAGAGTTCTTCCAGAACTGCTTCAGAAAGTGGCAAGAAGGGTGGGATAAGTGTGTTCTAAGTTACGGGGAGGACTTTGAAAGGGATTAATGGCAATGTATCTTTTACTGTAATAAGTTTTTTAAAAAATTTAAACATTCATCATATGTTTTGATTACACCATGTATTTTTACACTATAGTAAATACTTTCATTGATTTATTCGTTTAACCTTGACTTCTTAGAGGGTTATGCAGATGTTGATTTGGATCTCTCAGTGAACCACTGTTGATTTGTAATGAAAGCCATATAGTCACTGCCATATAGTAACAATTCCAGTCAGGAAGTGTTTTTTTATAGCTTCTTCTGTATGGCCAGCATTATACTACATATTATGTCAGATAAAGTAATAATACTCTACTAGTTTTTTGTGTTCACAAAGTTTTTAGCGGAGAAATAAAGTTCAGGCACATGAAGAATAGAACAACTGTCAAATCAGTCAGATGTTAAAGGCTAGAACGCATTGCCATAGGACAGAACGTTGTAGGGGCTTGAAATTTCATATGGTAGAGGAAGTAATGAAGGAAGGTTCTATCTTGTTCTTTACTGTGAGCTTAATTGACTGGGAATGTAAAAGTGTCAGGAACCTTGAGAGAAGCGGACCATGCATTCTTTAAATTCATAATGAGATGGAAAGTGATTACTAGGTGTATCTAAATATATATTATGTACTTTTGGAAAACCAATTTTAAAATTGTTGGGATAGTTATCTTAATACTAGAGTTTAAGAATAAGAATGTTTATTCTAGAAGAGGAAAGCATCTAATAAATGAAATTTAACTGTAACTGTGATACCAAAACAAAAACAATGAGAAGGAAGGAAAGAACCCTTGAAAGAAATCCTGATGGGCCTGGGGGTTTAGCTCAGCAGCACAGCGCCTGCCTGACAAGCGTGAGGTTGTGAGTTTGATTCCCAGTACCGGAAAAACAAAACAAAACAAACAAACAAAAGATGTCTTGAAAGAAATCCCAACGGTTAAACACAAAGCTTTCAGGTGAAGCCACTTTAAAATAATGTCAAAGTGGGCATTGTAGCACGTGCCTGTAAATCTCAGCACTTTGGGAGGCTGAGGCAGGAGGATTGCAAGTTCAAAATCAGCCAGGTCAACTTAGTGAGACCCTGTCTCAAAACAAAAAATACAAAAGGGATGTAACTCAGTGTTAAACCCTGAGTTCGATCCCCTGTAAGAAAAAAAAGTCTTTAAAGAATTATTTTTTTTTATTTAAGAAGACATGCAAATTTTTGAAACAAGTGCACAATAAGTTTGATATTAATTCTTAGAGTATTCACAGAGGGTAGCAGGGCAGCATGTAGCCAAGAATGAATACTGTATATATTTGAAAACTAAGAATTAATAGAGATTCATTGATTTTCATTACCTAACGCCATCTGCATTGGGTTGTTTTTCCATTTCAGATCTTAAGACTTAGAATGTACTAAAGTCACTAAAATGCTGGAGATGGAGGCAAAAACTTCCGTCCTCCCTCTTTAGAGGTGCTATAAAGAATGAGGAGGGGTAGTCCCAATATTTGAGATAGATGGTATAGTAGTCATAGGTGGCAGAAAAAAACTCGGCAGTTTTGAATTATTTTGTTTTCATTTTCTCTATCAAGAAGAGTGATTTTGGCTGGAGGTGTAGCCCAGTGGTAGAATGCGTGCTTTGTACGTTGAAAGCCCTGGGTTAGAGCCCTAGCACCAGAAATAAATAAATACTTTAAATTGAAGGATGATTTTTAAACTGAAAAGGCTAGAATAAGTCTGATAAGAAGGAATTGATGACCAAGATAGGTTAGGAAGTAATGAGAGAATACTACCGTAAATCAGTTTTGGGGGGAGATTTCATATATTGCCATGGTCCCAAAAGGACTTGCAGATTTGATGCATTCTTGCCGGCATGTGCCACCAGTGGTACATGTTTGAATGTCCTGTTGGGCACCTTGTACAGCTGGTGGTACAAGTGTACAGGCACGCATGGGACAGTCATGCATATATACCTGTGGTGCAAGCTGCCGGGCAGCGAGACATACTAACCATGGCCCTGCTGTGAATGTGTTAATGTCAGAACCGTTCTGAGTCATCTATTAGAAATTAAATTATGCAGAATAGTTTGCCAGAAAATTGTGCAAAGGCAAGTCATTGAATTTTTTTTTTCATTTCGGAAATAAGGCAGATTTGAGAAACAACTATTCAGTAGGTTTAATACTGATTCCTAGCACATTTTAGCAATGTGAAAAATGGTTTAAGAGAATTTGGTGGTGATTTATAATCGTCTGTGTGAATCAAAACCTTAGAATGATCTCAGCAGGCCAGAACCTTGACAAAACTTAACAAGGCCAAGTCTGTCAGGATATATTGTACATCCATTGTTTTAGATATGTAGTAATTAAACTCATGTGGAAAAGATCTGAAATTATTAGATCACCATAAGCTTTTTTGTTTGTTTGTTTGTTTTGTTTTTCTGCTGGTACCAAGACTTGAACTCACAACCTTGCACTTGCCAGGCAGGCGCTTTGCCGCTGAGCTAAATCCCCAGCCCCCTAGATCACCATTAGCTTAATATGAGCTTGCAGTTATGATTTTTTTTTTTTTTTTTAAATACATGGGGCTGGGGTGTACTTAGTTTTAGAGTACTTGCCTAGCACACAGAAGACTCTGGATTCCTTCTCCAGCCCCACAAATTTTTTTTTTTTAAATCCCATTGGCATAGACTTTGGTTATATTAATAAACTGCAAGATTATAGGGAATTATAGCATTATAGATAGTGAGCATTTGGAGTTTACAGTTGGATATCATCACATTTTATGAGGAGTTGGACAAGACAGTGTTTCTAGGGGCTGGTAATTGGGTATATTGAATCTCTTAGAAACTAAGGAATTTATAAAGAATGCTCAACAGAACTGATAATTACTAAAATCAAGGGAGAAAAATATTTGCAGTTTTACAAATCTGTAAGCACTGATATATAGAAGAGAAAATTGGCTAGCTCAGTATTGTACTAACACAGTTATTGTAATGTGTGATTTGGTCTTGCTGTTTTTGTAAATAAAATTTTGTTTACACAGCCAACACTATTTTCTCTCTCTCTGTCTGTCTCTGCCTGTGTTTCTGTCTCTTTCTTTTTTCCTAACAGTATTGGGGATTGAACACAGGGTCTTTCCACTGAGCTATGTCCCCAGCTCTTCCTCATTTTTTATTTTGAGATAGGTTCTTGCTGAGTTCCCAGGCTGAGCTGGAACTTGTGGTCTTCCTGCCTTAACCTCTCATTCATTTTTGTGTGATGTCTTTCAGTGCAACAGCAGTATTTCATAACTGGGGAAGATGCCATATATGGTCTGGAATCTTAAAGTACTTGACCCTTTATAGAAATTATTTGCTGACTCTTGCTTTTGAAGGTATCAGGGTCTGTTGGTACAGTTGTAGGAAAGCTGACAGAACAGTCTAAGAGATATTTATTTATTTATTTAGAATAGAACTGTCAGTGCTAGAATAGACTTTTGTCCTTATTACACCTTTTTCACAGTGAGAAATTGGACTAGATGACTTTTCATCCCAAGATTTCTAGTAGAGCTGGGTGTGGTAGTGCACACCTGTAGTCCCAGCACTCAGAAGGCTGAGGCAGGAGAATTGCTGAGAGTTGAAGGCCACCCTGGGCTACATAGCGAGTTCATGGCCAGTCTGAATTATATAGTGAGACCCAGTCTCCAAAAACAAAAAATTGCAGATGGAAAAATAAGTCAGTGCAGATGATAATAAGTAGTTACAATTCCTATTTTTAAACTCTGTATATTCATAGTTACATGCTACTCGGCTGTCCTTTGTGAATATTATTATTACATTTTTGGTCTATTTTTTTTTTTAATTAGTACATTTTTGCAGTACATGATGTTAACATTCATCTGGGGGAGTGGGCACCCTTCCCACTCACCTTCCTCCTCTGCTTCTAAATCCCTTCACCCATTTTCATTCTTGTTATTATTGTTCTTAACTCATGTTTATGACATACAATCCATTGAGCTTTCAGGTTTCTGTACAGGGCATATCTTAGTTCTACATAAACCTTCCCCTCTCCCTCTCCCCCTCCTCTCCCCCTCAGTTTCCTGGACTCCTTCACATTTGCAAGATTTTTAGCCCCTTGCCTCCTTCTGTCCATCCTTTATTATTTTCTTTGTTAATTTTCTTGTGTTCATTTGTAGTATCATGGTAATGTAAGAGAATGTCTTTATCTTTAGGAGAGCATGCTGAAGTATTTTACAAGTGAAATGGTGTATTTGTAGCTTGTTTTCAGATAGTTCAGGAGTAAATAGTACACAATTTTATATACACACACACACACAAATATGTTAAAATTAGTTGACTGTACCTCCCCCCCCCGCCTGTTTTTGGTACTTAGGATACAATGCAGGGCCTTGTGTATGCTACGTAAGTGCTTTACCAACCATCCTAATACTTCTCTCTTTTAAAAAAAGTGTTTGAGGTCCTGTTCAACAATCTGTAAGTTTTGACTATTTTCAATTAACTTTTCTCCACTGTTTATAAAAAGCTAACAAGGTGTGTCCTGCGGAGGGGGGTGGGCTGGGCGCTGGGTGTGAAGGGTGACGTAGGGTGAAGGTAAGTGCTGAGAAATGGTGAGAGTGGTCCTTCCAGGGGGAATCAGAAAGCATGTCTTGGATGAGATATGTGTGGTTTAGAAAACATTATTTTCTCTTTTGCTGAATGCTGATCGAGTGTGAAAGGAAAAAAAAGACTAGAGAAACAGGAAAAGTAAAACTTTACAGAAATTGTCATGCAGTCTGTGTAAAGTCCTGCCATGCTCAGGGAGGGGCTCTCATCTTATATCTCATTTAAACACACAGGTTTCCCTATTTGGATCCACCTAACGAGAGACTTATTTTAGAAGCTCTTAAACAACTTTACCAGTGTGATGCTATTGACAGGTAAAAAGTTGAAACAAAAATTTAAAAACAAAACAAAACAAAAAACCAAAACAGGTTGATTTCTCTTTAAACATGTTTAACTACCTTCTTTATCAGTGGAAAATAATTTGATTTGATTCACTGGATTGTTTACTTGGTATCAGAATTTGCCCTCAGTCTTTCTTCATCATAGTTCTGATTTAAACACGGCTATAAAGCCGTTTTTATTTAATATTGTTACTGTTTAACGAGTAATTTCTGAGTACCAGTTCAGTTCCAAGCGTTATGCTGGGTACGTAAACATAACAACAGAGCCAGAGTCTTCGTTCTTACGACTGTGGGGGGGAAGAGTTGATAATTTCATTCCCCTATTTCTTCAAAGACAGCCTCTACAAGTCTGCAGAATGTTTGTATCCACAGTCTTACTGTCTTCTGCCTTATCGTGTAGCTTTTTGGGTGTATTAAGGCATTTGGCAGTAGAAGGTGTGTATCTTTATGTTTCTCTTGTCAGTGAGCGCAGTGTTTTATTTCCTTGAATTGAATTTCTGGAGTGATTTAGGATAATCTAAATATGTGATATATTCTGAATGGTGAAGATGGCATTTATTTCTTCAAGGTGGAAAGAGTTAAGAAGTTTTTCTTTCTAATAGGAGTGGCCATGTGACCAGATTGGGTTTGTCTATGGTGGAGTTTCCTCTCCCTCCACACCTGACGTGTGCAGTAATCAAGGCTGCATCTTTAGATTGTGAAGATCTACTGCTTCCAATAGCAGCAATGTTGTCTGTGGAAAATGTCTTCATTAGACCTGGTAAGAAGTTTACTGATAAATTTTATATAAAAATTTAATTTATAGAATCTTTTCAGGGTGGGGAGATGGATACTGTGGATTCAATTCAGGGCCTTTCTACTGAGCTACATCCCTAGCCGCCCCTGCTTTTTTTTTTTTGGTCTTTTTGAGACAAAGTCTCCCTAGGCAGTTCAGGCTGGCCTTGAGCTCACTTTGTAGCCCTGGCTGGCCTCGAACTCATGATAAGCCTTCTGCCTCAGCCTCCCAAGGGCTGGGAATATGGGCATGTGTACCTGGCTTTTTATTTTTTATTTTGAGACAGGGTTTCCCTAAGTCAATAAATTGTCTAAGCTGGGTTTGAACTTGCAATCCTCCTGCCTCAGCCTCCCAGAGTGCTGGGTTTACAGATATGCATCACTACACCTAGCTTTAATTTACAGGCTCTTTTAGAGTACTTTTAAAGGTTTACAGAAAAATTGAGTAGAAAGTATACTGAAGTTCCCATTTATCCTCTCTAGTTTCCATAGGCACAGTTTCCCCTATACTTTTTTTATTTGTGGAATACTTTTGTTACAATTGATGAGCCAATATTAATAACATTATTAGGATTGTTCATTGTGTTGTATATGTTATAAGCTTTGACAAATGTGTGATGACATCTATCCACCATTAACATATATCTACAACCTTTCATACATAGTAATTTTACTGCCTTAAACATCCACTACATGCCACTTATTCACCCCTACCTCCGTTCCAACAAAACCTTGGCAACTACTAATCTTTTTACTGTCGCTGTAGTTTAACTTTTTCCAGAGTGCCATATATTTGAAATCATATAATATATCACTTTTTTTCAGATTGGCTTATTTTACTTAGCAACATGCATTTACA
>NW_004955451.1:3470145-3474238 GCF_000276665.1 Chinchilla lanigera | reverse complement strand
TTCCTCTGTATCTTTTTGTGGCATGATAGCTCATTTCTTTTTATCAATTGTTTTGGTTTAGGGTTTGGATTTTTGTTTTTTTGTTTCTTTCCTTAAACTTACTATGTAGCCCAGGCTGGCCTCAAATTTGCAGTGATCCTCCTGCTTCAGCCTTTAGAGTGCTGGGATTACAGGCAGGTGCCACCACACCTGGCTTTCACTTCTTTTTATCAATTAATAGTATTGCATTATATAGGATTTGTTTGTTATTCATTCATGTGTTAAAGATGTATTATTTTTCATCTTTCGCTGTTATGAATAAAGCTGCAATTAATACTGGTGTGCAGGTTTTGATGTATCCATAGCTTTTCATCTCATTGCTGACCATAACCTAATGGTATGTTTAATTTTGTTGAGAAACTATCTGCTAGGGATAGTGGGGATAATTCTAGCTACTTGGGAGGTGGAGGTAGGAGGATGTTAGATTCTAGGCCAGTGTTGTCCAACCAGTGGCATGCATATTATTTACTTTTAAGACAAAAGTTATTAAAAAGTGTTGTTTTTTCTAAACTAAAACCTCAGTATTCAGGTTTAATTGCAGTGTTGGTACTTTGCAATAAACAAGTGAGTTTTGGGTTGCAGTTTGGGCACTCATTTCTAAAAGGTTTGCCATCACTGCTCTAGGCCATCTTGGGTGACTTAGCAAGACCCCATCTGAAAATAAAGAATAAAAAGTTCTGGGAGTATAGTTCAATGGTAGAGCACTTGCCTGGTATTCCTGAGGCCCTGGTTGGTTCAGTCCCCATGGCTGGGGCAAACTGCCGTCCGGAGTGGCTGTACCATTTTGCCTTCCAACCAGCAGTGACTCTGAGACTGCCTGTGTCTTCACATCCTTATCAGTGTTTGGTGGCATTAGTGTCTTGGATTTTGGCTGTTCTCCTACATGTGTGTAGGTGTGTATAGTCACCTCCACAGGCACAATTTTCCCTTCTACTAACATCTTTTATTTGTGGAGTATTTTTATTACAGTCAGTGAGTTTCAATTTGTAGTTCTCTGTTAACATCAAATGTTATCTTTTCATATTTATTTGCTTTCGTAAATCATCTTTGGTAAAATATCTCTTCAGGTCTTTTTTTCTTTGTCTTTTTGAGATAGGATCTCTCTGTGTAGTTCAGGCTGGCCTTGAACTCACTTTGTAGCCCAGGCTGGTCTTGAATTCACAGTGATCCTCCTGAGTGCTGGGATTACAGGTGTGCGCTACCATGCCCAGCTGTTCAGGTCTTTTTAATTGTGTTCTTTTCATTTTGTTGAGTTTAAAAAGTTCTCTGTGTTTTTTGGACAACAGTCCTTTACCAAATATATTGTTTGTAAATCTGGAGATTGCCTTTTTCCGAGAGAAATTTTAATGAAATCCAGTTTATAATTTATTTCTTTCATAGGTCCTACCTGTAGTGTTGTGTCTAAAAAGTCATTGCCATGCTCAGCATCTGGATTTTCTCTTGTGTTGTCTTATAGTAGTTGGATGTCCAGTTGTTCCAGCACCATTTGTTTAAGACACTATCCATTTTTTTTTTATTGAAATGTCAAAGTTAAGTTGATTATATTTATATGATTCTTGTCCTGGGCTCTGTATTCTGTTCCATTAATTGATTTGTCTGTTCGTCTACCAGTACAACACTCCCTAAGTATTGGAGTTTTATAGTAATTCTTAAAGTTAGGGAGGGTCAGTTCTCCAGCTTCCCCTTCAGCGTTGTTTTGGCTCTTCCAGGTCTTTTCTTTTCCCATGCTAATGTTAGAACCAGTGTGTTGAAACCCACAGATAACATGCTCAGCTCATATCGAACCCAGTAAGTAGATCAAGGTGGGACAAACTGACATTATGACAGCGTTGAGGCTTCCTGTGTACATATATGGAATATCTCTTCACTGTTTTAGGTCTCCAGTAGTTCATTGAGCATTTGTTTAGTGTTTACCATATGCCTAGTCCTGGGACAGGCAAGTAAGGATAAATAATTTTTGTGTTTTGTTATCTTTTAACTTAGCTGTTTGGCAGGGAGAGTATATAATCTTCCTGCGCTGTCTACACCAGAGATATTGCAGTCTTAAGTGTCAGAAGTTCCTTTCGCTGGTAAAGGAAGAGAATAAGGTGAACCTTGTCCTTCTATGGTACATTAGTAAAATATTAACCTTTTCCCTCTAGAATAAAAAGAAGGGGTAGTTCAACCTTTATATTTTTTAGAATCTTTTGAAGTTTTCTTGTCTTTACATTTTTGCTTTCTTCCTGTCTTGGTATGGCGTAGTGGGACACAAATTAATTTGCCACGTGTCGGCTTCGCTGTCATCTTGTGGAGTAATCTGTTTTCCCTCAGAGAGTGTCTGAATAGGAGCTATACCTTGTGTGCAGTGAGACCAATACTAGAGTATGCCATCACACTGGCTTTATCTGTTTGTAGGTTCTGATTACTGGGACCAGACTGGTTTATCATTGCCATGATTATAATGGAGGATATATTTATCTATAAAAAAATACTTCCTGTACCAAATGGATTGCAATCTTAAGTGTCACAATTTTGATTCTCATCATATGCCCAATTGCAATTTTCTTTTAGTAAAATACTATATAAAGTGACATTGACTGGTTTTCGTTAAGTAATACATGCCAAACATGCTCTAAAAGCTATTATAGAGTATTGAAGGAGGCTAGGTAACATTCTTTTTTTTTGGCTTTCTTCCGGTACCAGGAATCGAACTCATGACCTTGCGCTTGCCAGGCAGGCGCTGTGCTGCTTAGCTAAATACCCAGCCCCAGAGGCTAGGAGTGTAGGGTTTTATCTGTTCTGCCTTTATGTTATGAGACTGTGCACCTAGCTTTTCTAGACATCATTTTTTAATTTGTAAAACCAGGGAGTTGAGTTAAGGTGATTCAATTCTTATAGTTAAGGCTAGCAAAGTAAAATGTTTTCTCCTGTTGGAAAGTTTAAATAGGTAAAACCAGTCTGGTGTTAGTATCTCTCTGTCTTTTTTGAGTCTTACGTTACCCATGCTGGCTTTCAACCCCGAGCGTAAGCAGTCCTCTGACTTCAGCCTGCCAAGTAGCTGAGATAGCCACCACCACCCCCCCTTTGGTGAGAATTGAACTCAGGACCTTTCACATGGTACAGAAACACTGCCTGGCTGGATATGGTAACACAGTCCTATTTTTAGCTCAGGCCTATAGTCCCAGCATTTGGGAGGCTGAGGCAGGAGAATTGCTGAGTTCAAGGCCTGCCTGTGGTACAAAGTGAGTTCAACGCCAGTCTGAACTGCGTAGTGAAACCCTGTCTCAAAAAGATAGAAGGAAAAAAGAAATATCCTACCCCAGCCACATCTATAGCTCCAATTTCATATTTTTAAGGTAGGATTTACAAAGAGAAATGCATAAATCCTAGGTATGTAATTCAATAAATTTGATAAGATGGATACATCCACGCAACTCACCTCCTTGTTGAGATGCAGCACATTTTTGTCACTTCCTGAAGTTCCTTTGGTGCTGTTCTCCAGTGCTGTCACCCCATGCTCCCCCCATCAGCTTTTTTAATCTGATTTTTTGAGATTATTTTTGCCTGAAATTTCATATAAATGGAATTTATACAGTATGTACTTTTTGTTTTCTTTTCCTTTAACATATGTGAGGTTTATATTGTTGTATGTATCAATGTTTTGTTCTCTTTATTGTTGAGTAGTGGACCATTGGATGATTTCTCCAATGTTTTGTTGATGGACATTTGAATTGTTTCTTCCTTAGTGCTAATATTTATTTATTTTATTGATGTGCCATTTATGAGTAAGGTGTTTTGAACATTATGGAATCTTGCATAGGTGTCTGTTTTTATTTCTCTTAGGTAAATACCTAGGAAAGAAATTATTATGCTATTAAGTATATTTTTAAGAAGCTGCCAAACCTTTTCCCCAAGTAGTTGTACCATTTTAAATATCCACCAATAGTGTTTGAGAGTGCAGTGTCTTCTTCAACTTTTAGTATTGCCAATAATTTTCATTTTGTATATTCTGTTATACTGTGTGTGTGTGTGTGTGTGTGTGTGTGTGTGTTTGTTTATGATCCTGGGGATTAAA
>NW_004955451.1:3396583-3470015 GCF_000276665.1 Chinchilla lanigera | reverse complement strand
TGGGTTTGAATTTGTGATCTTCCTGCCTCAGCCTCCCAGAGCTCCTCTCATAAAGTTTTCATTTGCTTATGTGTGTCACTTCTGCTGGTTGATTTGATCATTGGTCAGAGGCTGTGCCTAAACCTCTTGTTTTCCTTTTTGGTGATACTGGGAATCGAACTCAGGTCCTTGCACTTTCCAGGCAGGTGCTGTGCCACTGAGCTATCTTCCTGGCCCTAAACCTTTTAAATCTCTTTTATGTTGAACTGTGTCGTGTGGTTTGGAGACTACTTACATGGTTGAGAGAGTTGATGAATTTGTCCTATTTTTAGCTCAGGCCCAGAACCTCCTGTGTCCCTCAGCCATTGTGCCTTAGAAGATGGCAGCTTGGGCAGGTGCACAGGCTTCCAGGACACTGGGTTTTAGCAGGTTTTTCTATGTCTTTTATTGGTTTCTTTGTCAAATGTTTGGCTGTTATGGCTCTATTGTTATCACACCATTCTGGAGTCTTTTGATGGGTAGCACATTGCTGTATTATTTTTGACAGTGCTCTGGAACATAAATTACTCCACAGTCTCATCTAAATAAAGTTGGGCACCTTAGCAGGGGCCAGGTACTATAGCCCCATCCTCTTCTGGCAGTGACCTCCACGGAATGGAGCAGGAGCTTGGGGAGGTGTGAATGGGGGTCTACTCATCATTGGTGGCCCCACGTGGATCCTACCTATTGGTGCTGTGGCTGCCATTACTGTATCTGGAACAAAGAGCCTCATGAGGTGTGATGTGTGGATTTCACTGGAGGCAAACATGAAATGACCAACCTGGATAGGTGTAGGAATAGCTGCATGGGGGGCAGCTGTTCTGCAGTGCAGAGTTGTGGGGGAACCACAAACTGCACTCTGTCTTAGCTGTTCTGCCTTAATCTTCCCTACAAAGTGGAAAGTGGGTAACAGGGAAAGGATGCTGCTTTCAGGCTGTTGTGTCTTCTGGAAAGGGTCTTCTCCAAACAGAGCTGTGGGGGTGTGGAACATCCTTCTTCCTGTTTGTGCTGAATTTCAAAGATTTGTTGTCAGTCCTTTGCTCTACAGAGACTTTGAATGAGTATCTTTGGTAGTTTTACCTAGTTTAATAAATATCTCTCTGGGACAGAGTTTTGTCTAGCTCCTTACACCACATACTAGGTGCGTTCCTGTCCTTGGGACACAGTACTCTGTACATATAACCTGAAGGAAAAGAGATGTGGCTCGTGGTTCTGGTGGGTTCAGTCCGTGGTTGTCTGCCCCCGAGGCAGAAGTGTGTGATGAGAAGGGCACTGCAGGGGAAAGCTGCTCACTCAATGGCAGCAGGGAGTAGAGAGACAATGGTGGTGCCTGTCGTGCCCTGCCCCCCTCAACCAGGCCTCACTTCCAAGCACGTGAGTCTTTTGGGGGGACTTAAAAGAAGATTTTATTTTCATTTTAAATTCCTTCCTTTTTTATTTATTATATTAGTACAGGTTTTTAATTCATAATGAATACATTCATTGTGGGAGTTGTTACGTATACATATTGCATCTTAGTCTTTTAGGGGGGCATTTTATTTTATTTTTTTTTTTATATATTTTTTTGGTGCTGGGAATCAAACTCAGGACCTTGCACTTGCCAAGCAAGGTACTGTGCCGCTAGGGAGGCATTTTAGATCTAAACCATAGCACACCACTGCTCCCCAAATAGGTATGTAATTAAAAATTCAAATACTACAAGAGGAGTAAGTCTGTCTCCTAAACATATCCTCGGGTCTGATTTCTGAGCGGGTCGGCTACTAGCAGCAGTTAAAGAGATAGTCTTGCTATGTACCTTGGTCAACAAGAACTTTAGCTACTGAAGATTCAGCCTCAGGTTTTTGCATGGCTCGGGATTGAACCCAGGGCTTTGTGCATGCTAGGCAAGTGCTCTACCACTGAGCTACATCCCCAGCCCCAGCCTCAGGTTCTAAGCATGAGACTTACTAAGATCTTATTACACCTAAACTGTATATTGGCTTTCTACCTGCCCTTAAAGTTGTTGTTGGTTAAGGAGTCCTTTGTGGCTTAGGGCTAGTCATTGTAGACCATCTAATTTAGTTTACTGTATATTTATTATTGATAAATTGTCTAGCATTCTCTTTCCTAAACATTGAATTTAGACATTAAATATGAATTTAGACTTTAAACGTAAAAACAATCATCATCTCTCTTACTTGCTGTGGTAAACTATGTATGCAGTATTGGCTAATATAGATAACTGCTTTACATATCAGGCAGTGGAGAGAGGGATGTTAAATATTTTTTAGGTGGTAAATAGCATTGCCTTAAAATGGAACAAATTTAAAATAATAGTTTCTGGTTGGTTCTAAAATTTTTATTTTAGACCGATGTGGTGAACGAGCGCTCTCCTGGGCCGGGGCTAAAGCCGCGCCAGGCGAGGGACGGACGTTCATGGCGAATGGGACCGCTCTCCTCGTTCTGCCCGCGGGCCCCTCGCTTCTCTGCCCCGCCCTTTGGTGGTGTGCGGAAGGCAGGGGTGCGGAATCCGGCCCGACCTCTCTCCTCTCCTCAGCCTTATGGCGTGGGGCAGGGGCCTGGGGTCGCTTGCCGTGGTTGGACGCCCCTCGTGCGCCGTCGCTGGTGCCTGTGCTGCGTGGGTGGGTCCTTCTCCGCGGTGGGGAGGGCGTCCCCCCTGTGACGCGCGAGCGTGCCTGTGCCTTCTGCGGTGCTCCTGGCGAGCTCCGGGTCCTCTGTCAAAACGAAAAAAAATAAAATGAAATTTTTATTTTAAATGTTTTAACTATGATGTTTTTAGAAACAAAGAACACATCGCGTGTGTGTGCCACTTAACAGCCTTATTCCCCTGGTGCAAATCTGAGGACTGTTACAGAAACCCTTTCTGTGGAGGGGTTTTGTTGTCTCAGGCTGGACTATTGCTCAGTGATAGAGTACTTGCCTAGTGTGTGCACAGCCCTGAGTTCAAACCCCAGCACTGCAAGGGGGAAAACAGTTTTCTTTTCTGACTGACTGCTGGGCAGAAAAGTATTGCACTGTTTTCCCAAAGGGAGAGGCTGAGCTTACATACCTTGTTTGCTTCTTCAGCTTCTTGTTTATATTTTTGGCCCAGCGGCATATATCTGTTTGCAGAAGGTGAAGCTGATCATGGAATCGCATCGGGGAAAAGTTAATAAACTAAAGAAAATGGCAAGTCTACAAGGAAAAATAAAGTGAATAATCAAACTGGTGTTTAGTTAAGGGATAAACTTGCCAAGACTGTAGAAACCACGTGTGACACAGGTTTAGACTCTCCTTGACCGACCTTGAATTTCCTCTGGGACTTTTGCCAGTTTTAATTTTAATTAATGAATTAGGTTATTTTTAAGGGAAGAAGTAGGGAAAAGAAACAAGATTCTGTTCTGTTTCCCCTTAACTTTGAGAATAGTGTTGGAAGTAGAAATACAGAGTGAGAGAGAAGGTAGTGATTGGAAAGGAGAGCCAGAGAAGCACTTCTGCTCTCTGCTTTTTTGGGGTCTCAGCGGATAGTCACTGTAAACAACAGAGACCCCACGTTTACCATCTCAGGTTAATCTTCAAAAAATGGGAGCTGAGGTTTAAATTGTAATCCACTAAAACTTATTGCAAAGTTGTGTTCTATCTTCATAAGGGATGTTGAACTGTGTATGTGAATTAGTGTTGCTGGTATTAGGGCCAGCGAGTCAGGTGGAGGCAAGGAAAGGGAGAACTGGGCCATAGCTGGAAGCGTTCTCTAAGGCTTCATAATCCTGAGGACCCAGACAGCTGGGGCTCCCTTCTGTTCCCTTCTTTGTCTTTTTCTTTTCTGTTTTCTTTCCTTTTCTTTTTCCTTTCTTTTTCTAGTTCTCATTCATTCATTCATTCATTCATTCCTTTTGTGGTGCTGGTGACTGAACCCAGGGCTTCTACGTTTCTTAAGAGAAACCACTACAATTCAGGGATTCCAGCAGCTCCACAATTCTACAGGAGAAAACTCTCCAGTGCAGAGATTCCAGGAGCCCAAGGCTTATGCATAGACACTCGTTCCCTAGTGTTGGGAGCCAGAGTGGAGTCAGTGCCGGATCTAGCGCAATTGGAAGTTTGATAAGATACAGGAATTGTATCTTTACCTTAGCAAGACCATTTCAAGAGATACATTCTGTCTCCTTTCGTCTTTAGCTGCTTCCTTCCTTTGTTACCTAGATAACAGTTGAAAACTACTCAGAGCCTGAGGTAGAAGAGTTTTTATACTTTCATGAAGGTTTTGTTTAATCAGATAGCTATCTTCCTAGTATCAGGAACTGTGAACTTTTCAAATTCACATTGTCTATTTAACTGCTGTTCCCTGGAATCAGGCAACATTGTGCCTCTGTTAAGTCCAACTGTGATGGGCATACTGAAGGAATAGGCTTTTGGTATAATGTGTTGCTGTGAAAGAAAGACCCTTAGGTAGTTTTTTTAAAAATTGAACTCTGAAAGTTGAGCCTGGGCAAAGTGCTAAATGGAGAGGATGCGGGCAGTGAGAGAGCGTGTCAGTCCTGAGTGGGGTCTGGGGAACAGGTAAGTCTCAAAAACATAATGCTGATTCCATTTATATAAAGGCTGAAAACAAGCCCTGTGTGGCGGTACATGCCTCTAATCCCAGCACACTGAGAGGATGAGACCTGAGGATTGTGAGTTTGAGCCCAACCTGAGCAACTTCATGATACCCTGTCTCAAAATTAAAAAATACAAATGGAATGGGGATGTAGCTCACTGTGAAAGCCCTGGGTTCAAACCCCAGCCCTACATGTGCACACTGAGACGTAGAAGAAAAGGAGCTGTGGAAGAAATTAGAGCCCCCAAGAGGAACTCGTGTGATTCTCCTGTGTTACACCCAGAGAGCGAAGCAGACTTGGGTAAACTTGAAGAAAACACTGGGAGCGGTGTTAACGTAAAGAAGAACTAAATTGCTTCTCCAATTCTCCTTAGTTGACCCTGAGTACCAGAAGGAAGCAGAACAGAGACATCGCGAATTGGCAGCTAAAGCTGGAGGATTTAATGACTTTGCAACTTTAGCTGTCATCTTTGAACAGTGCAAATCAAGGTATGTGCGGTAACCCTTTGTACTAGAACATGGCAGTTTGATCTGACTGCTAATGGGAATGACACTGGCCATCAGTGAGCTTATGTCAGGTAACTTGTTAGGCATTTACTGGATAATATTGGTCCTCTTCTCAAACCGTTTCTAAAAAGTGATCTTAAGAGAATTTGCTTTCTGTATAGATCATTTAGATGAGAAAATAATTCAATTTGGCATTACATGTAGTCATTGATTTGTTAATGCCTACAGGTAAAAAGAAACCTATTATAAAATTATTTTTAATTTAACTGACAATTGTTTTTTGAAATACCCTAACGTGCTTTATTAGTACTTGGACAGATTTCATTTAAAGAGCTGATAGTTGCTTATGGATTTCCACTTTTGCAATAAAATGAGACTGTTAGAATGTCTTTTACTTGTAGAAGATATTTTCAAGACAACAATATTTTTGGTTTATAGTGGAGCTCCAGCTTCATGGTGCCAAAAACATTGGATTCATTGGAGGTGCTTATTTTCTGCATTTCGTGTGGAAGCTCAGCTTCGAGAACTAATCAGGAAGCTTAAGCAGGTGATTGTGATAATGCCCTATTCTTTTTGGGCCTATATATTTTATATTGAATTTTCTCTAATGTATAGTAACCTCTTACCACCCCTCCTAGTCTACTGCCTTCTCTTTCTGCTTGCTTCTGCAAATAGCCATCTCCTTGATGCCAGGAGTGATTCCTGTTACTAATAAAGAAATTTACCTGCAGAAATGAGAACATTTAAAAAATAGCCTTACTGAGGTATAATTGACATGCAACAGAGTTCTCGATTAAAATGTAAAATTTGCCAGAAATATAGCTCAGTGGTGCAGGCGCCTGCCTGGCAAGTACAAAGTTGTGAGTTCAATTCCTGGTACCCAAAAAACCTAAAAAACTAAAATGTAAAATTTCTTGAGTTTTGACATCTATATAAACCTATGAAACCATCGCTACATTTGAGATAATGAACGTGCCCAGTTTCCAAAGTTTCATCATGTTCTTGTAATCCATCCATCTCACCTCATAGGTGATCCCTTCTTTCCTGACCCAGCAACTGATATTCTACCTTTTATCGCTGCTGACAGATTTATATTTCCTAGTATTTTATGTGAGGGAAGTCATATACTTGGGGTTTTTTTTTGGAGGGGGTTTCGTTACTTAGCATTATTACTCTTTTTTTTTTTTCCAAATTTATATTTTATTATGGTAAAATACATATAAAAAATTTATCTTCTGTGTGTATGTGTGGTGCTGTGAACACAGGGCCTGTATTGTTTGTCTTTACATTCATAAGTCTTTTCATCTATAATGCTAAATCTGATGGTAAACTCAACCATTATATTTTTCATATTTAGTATATGTGCTGCTGAAGCAAGCACTATGTTTTTCATCTTTACATGTTGAATTTGGGTGTTTAAAACAACAACAAAAATTTTCAGATCTCTCCATGACACATTTTTTTGGTAGTGCCATTTGTGTTACTTCTGGGTTGATTTTAGTTGATTGAATATATCCTTATTAGGCATAGCATTGTATTTTCCTACTTCTTTGCATGCTTGGTAATTTTTGAGTTGATGCTAAACTTAGTGAATCTTGCTTTGCTGAATGCTAGATACTTTTGCATTCAAATTACTTGGAAATTGTTTGATCTTTGTAGGTCTTGCTTGTTTTAAGATTTGTTATGCTGGATCAGAGCAGTGCTCAGTCTAGAGCTAGTTGTTCCCCACTACCAATGCAGCACCCTTCTGAGTGCTCTACACAAAGTCATGTAAATTATGAAGTGTTCTACGTGGCTTATAACAACCACCATTCCCAGCCCTGTGTGAATACCAAGTACTGTTACTTCCTTGTTATATGGGAAGGTTCTTTTCCTGAGCTAATCAATGCCGCACATCTTTGGTGTTCTCTCTCTGTGCATTTCTCTTCTGTGCCAAACTTTCTTCTGTAAATTCCAGCCACCTCTGGTTTACCCAAACTCTAAACTCTGTCTTATTAATGCAGGGAGTTGTCTGGGTTCCATTTGGAATTTTCTTCCAGTGCCTTGTTTCAGAATCTCTCTCAAGACAGTGGGCTGGGCAATTGAGCTTGCTTCACTTCCTGTTTCAGGGAGCCCTGTCCTTTGTTCGCTGTTACATAGTGTTCTGGGAGTCACTGTTTGATATATTTTGTACATCTTTTGGTTATTTCAGACAGAAGGCTAAATCTAGTCCTATTTTGTCCCATATTGGCCAGAAGTAGAAGTCTTAAGGAATGTGGGTTTTAAATAAGATTATTTCAAATTGTTCTGGGGGATTTACCACTGAATATTGTTTCTGCAGCAAAGTGATTTCCCACGAGAGACCTTTGAAGGCCCTAAACATGAAGTACTACGAAGATGTCTTTGTGCAGGCTATTTCAAAAATGTAGCTCGAAGGTAAGCAATATGAGCTTGAGGGATGAATTAAGCAATATTATTGTATTTGACCACAATACTAAACAATTTGATATTAAAGATTGAAGATTTTATTTAAACTCTGTCATTATGATGATTTCAGTTATGATGAACCTTTTCATAATTATTTCTTGTGCAGGGAGGCTATAGTGACCCAGAGTAGGTATTGGAGTCAAGCAAGCAAAGTAGAAAGAAAGCAGATTTAGGGCAGGTCCAGCATGGACCTAAGGCAAGTGGCAAAAAGTTTTTTGTAGTGCAGTGGCCCTACCTATGTGGAGTGTGAAAGCCAAATAGGTTGATGATGGCATCGCTGAGGAAGGGTAGCTTGGGCATAGAGTGTCAGAGCTCAGACAGGGTCGGGAGGTATTATATTGTTTCATGTGGTTGTCAGGGTCTGAATGTAGTGAGGAGGGCATCTTCATAGGAAAGGGGTAACTTTGGTAATGGGAAATTCCTTATATACAGAGGAATAGATTATATAACTAAAAATAAGGATAATGGGGAAGGGAGCTAGAAATAGTGAAGAAAGTGAAAGTGATTTCTGTGTTGGAGTAGCATTTCAGGGCATCATCATGGCACATAGAAGTGGGCATGGTGGCACATATCTGTAATCCTAGCATTTGGGAGGCTGAGGCAAGAGAATCACTGAATTCAAGGCCTGCCTGTGCTGCATAGTGAGTTCAAAGCCTGCCTGTTATATACTGCAAGACCTGTCTCAAAAAAAAAACAAAATAATTTGCAGTTAAGACCATGAGTTAGAAAAATGATAGCCTGAGCTAATTGTCAGATTTTAGATTAGTGAAAAATCCTTTTGAGCAGAGATGTAGCATAATATAATAAAGAGCATGTAGTTAAGCCAGAAAGATACATGTTTAGGAATTACTTTCACTGTGCAGCAGCTCTGTGCTCTTGAGAAGGCTAATTTATTTGAGTCTTAGTCTGTTTTTTTCAGTACTGGGGATTGATTGAGCCAAGGGCCTCATGCATGCTAGTCAGGCCCTCTACCACTGAGCGATGTCCCAAACCCTGAGTCTTAGTTTTGACGTTTGGATAAAGCGCCTGATTCTCATAGCCTCATGGGTTGTTTTGGCATAAACACAATATTTTTGTTAATGTTACTACCTAATGACCAGAAATTGTGGTTTTGCTTTTTTTTTTTGGTCTTTTTGAGACAGGGTCTCGCTTTTCAGTTCAGTATGACCTTGAGCTCACTTTGTAGCCAGGCTGGTCTTGAACTCGCAACAATACTCCTGCCTCAGCCTCCCGAGTGCTGAGATTATAGGCGTGTGCCATCACGCCCGGCTGACCGGAAATTCTTACACTTAATTGACAGAGCTGTTTAACTTGTGTCACTAATTTAAGATGAGTTCTTAGAGAAGTTACGGTGTCAGCTGAACAAATTTAAACTTCTGGGCAGAGCTTTGAAATGTTAGGTACCCAGCAATCACATACTGAAACCACACTCTCCCTCATGGCCTTCCTGGCTAGCAAGCATCTCAGATGAGAGCTGTACCCAAGCCAGTGACAGCAGCTCTGTTGCCAGTAGTATCCCAATATCTGCAACTGGTTCACTTGCTGCACCCCAGCAGCCCAGTCTGTTGGCCCCGGTTCCATCTACTGCAGCTGGTAGGGTTGTGTGCTCTACTTTTGGGCATGTGCTGGGTCAAACTATTCCTCAGGGCTTCCATGGAGGTAATGATGTGGGAGCCTGTGGGAACCTGGCTGGTGCAGCAGCAGCAGTGTGGCCCTTGCTCCTATGAAATAAAGCAGTTCTTGTAGTGTGCCTAGAACCAGGGTGATGTTAAACTGTGTGATAGTTTCAGTGAGGTGCTGATACAATACATACTTGCAAATGGATTAACCTAATCAAGAGATTGAAATTGAAGAAATGGATGTCAGCTTTCATGGCTATGTTATTATAATATAAAAATATAATTAATTGTGAATGTATAAAGTGTAAACCCATCAATCAAACCTCTTCTGTATTATTTTTGTTTCTTTTTTTAAGATAGAGTATCACATTTATAGTGTCAACTGGCCTTGAACTCACTGTGTAGCCCAGTCTGGCCTTAAACTCAAAGATCCTTCTGCCTCAGTCTCCTGAGTACTGAGATTACAGGCATGTGCCACCATTCCTGGCTCTTCTGTATTATTTATTGCTTTCTTGCTTCAGAGTTGCAGTGGAACAGGGTATTCTTTTTAGCAGTTCATGGAGATGGTAACAAATTTAGGGCTGGGCAAGTATTTATGCAGCCTTCTTTTAACCAGGTGTTGTGATTTTATTGTTTGTGAGTTACTTAGAATGAAATGATTTTGTCCACCTTCCCTCACAATACATAAACCTCTGCCTGTTGCACTTTTCGTAGTAGTTGAACATATTGTCATTGTTAATTTTGAATTAAATTCTCTATTCAGTTCATTGTTTTACTGTTCAGTTCTTTATCATTTGGCTTTTCTTTTTATAGATCTGTTGGGAGAACATTTTGCACAATGGATGGACGTGGAAGCCCAGTTCACATTCATCCTTCCTCAGCAGTAAGTCATTTATTTCTAATGAAGAGAAAACATTTATAAAGGTGGGAGAAGTAATATATAAGAAGTCTTCTACTTTTTATCTTGGGGGTTACATTTACTTGTACTTATATTACATAGAGCTGTAAATAGATTAGTTGACCTGTGCCTCTTGATTGATTGAAGAAGATAGGAATTAATTCAGAAGAACTGGGCCATCATTGCTTTGTCTAATAGACAGGTTATTCAGTTATCCTTAAGTGATTTCTTTTATATAGCTTCATGAACAGGAAACCAAGCTTGAATGGATCATTTTTCATGAGGTATTAGTTACCACCAAAGTCTACGCAAGAATTGTGTGTCCAATCCGTTATGAATGGGTGAGAGACTTGCTACCCAAGTTGCATGAACTTAATGCTCATGATTTGAGCAGTGTGGCCCGACGTGAAGTGAGAGAAGATGCAAGGAGGAGATGGACAAATAAAGAAAATGTGAAGCAGCTGAAGGGTGAGTGAATCAGTTGTTGTAGCCCCAGCTACTACACATACTGTTTCCCAGTAGTGATTTACTATTTTTGTTATGTTTTATAAAATTTTATGATTACCCCAGGACCTCTTTTTTTTCCGCAAGGAACTCTTGCCTGAAATACTATTTTCTGAAATATTAATTTACTGAAACATTCCCCAGATAAGTAGCATAAACCATTGTAGTATTGAACTAAGACAGACAGCTTAATTTTCAGTTCATATAAACAAGAAACTTTTCAATAAAACTTTGTGAGGCTAAATTATAGACCCAATTGTATTATCCTTGTCTTCTTTTTCATTGATGGGACAAAACACTTGATACCACTTGAAGGAGCAAAATTCTATTTTAGCTCAGTTTGTAGAGGTTTTAGTCCATACACTTCTGGCTCCAAGGCAGTGCAGCATGGCAGAGGAGAAATAGTTCATGGTGTGGCAGGCAGGAGGCAGAAGCAGCAGGGAGCCTTTCTTTCCCTTTTGGTCCATTCAGGCTATAAGCCTGTTGGTTAGTTGCCACCCATAACCAGGGTCAGTTTTTTATCTTCAGGAAACCATTCAGCCACACCCACAACCATGCTAAACCAGTCAGTGATAATCAGTTATCACTAATAGGCTATCAGTCATGATAATGGATGGATTATCACTAACAGGCTATCACTCATGATAATCCAGTTATGCTCGTAATTCAGGGTCACACACAGGATCCAGCCACCTCCCACCTATGAAGTATGAGGCTTTAGGGGGACATCTAGATGCAAGCCATAACAATCCATATTTAACAGCACTGTGGAAATAGAGTGTGAAAATATTACCTGAGAAATCATAGAAGGGTCATTTAAATGTTAACCACTAGATTTGTTGCAGTTATAACATTGTCCTACATGCTTGAATTAGGGTCAGTTTTTTTTGACTCTTTGGCTTCAGTGCTATCTGTGTGTGTGTGTGTGTGTGTGTGTGCACGCGCGCGCGTGCCATCCTTTAACCACAGGCTCTTTCTTTTGATAGGGAAAAATTTAACTTCTCCTTCATGCTTTTTCTTAACATTGGAAAATCAAGACATCTCTTTCTGTTAACACTTCTAGTACTAAATCTCAAATGAAAGTTTCATTGGATTAATTTGTAATGTTTTCAGATGGAATATCAAAAGAAGTGCTAAAGAAAATGCAAAGAAGAAATGACGACAAGTCCATATCAGATGCCCGGGCTCGTTTCCTTGAGAGAAAACAGCAGAGGACCCAGGACCACAGTGACACACTGAAGGAAACAGGCTAAGCAGTGAACTGTCCCGTTCAGGAAGTAGGAAAAGCAGCCAGGAAATGTGCTTCTACTTTGCCAGTTATTTCAGACAGCACTATCAAGAGGAAGTGGTCAGGGGTTGTTACTAGGCCTATGAGCTAAAAGTAAATCAAAGCTCTTAAGTCAAAGCTCATCGGTACCAACAAATGGAATTCTGAAATAAAAGATTGGGTTGCATAGACATAGGCAGTGATACTTGAAACCAATGAAAGGTAATATATGTAATGTTTTCCTCACTTACGTTTTGCTGGCCTTAACTGGTATCAAACGCTGTTGTGGAGATACTTTCAAACAATATTGAATTGTATTTAATCAGCGTGTGTTCCATTTGCATTGAAGCATTAAAAACTATTTTCCTTAAATCTCTTTAAGGCCTTCTTGTTGCTATTAGAATAGTGTTATATCAGGTATGTGACCAATTCCTTCAGAAGGCTAAGACATAAGAGGTTTTTACTCAGCAATACTTAGATGTCTGTTTAATTGCTACAGAGCTTTATAGATATTTAGAGAAAAGAATCAATTAGTAAATAAAATTGCCTATGGCAGGATTCTTTCTTGAATTAATATTAATCCTTAAATTCATTTTTCTGGGATTATATAAATTCCTTTTTATATAAAAATATATTGTTTAAACAGTAGCTATAGCCATTAACCAAAGGACAGATGATATATATATATATATGATATATATATATCATATATATATATATATATGAATGAGTTCTTCTGCAGCTGTACCTACATACTTGTGTCAGCACCATGTGTGTAGGTGTGACAGTGCTTTCAAGCAACCCCTCCACCTGGCCTACTCTCTTGCCTCCAGCTGCTTGGGTAGGAGCATTGAGACATTATGCCAGTCTTGAGATGTGATTTCAAAGCAGCCGACACTACTTCGCCAGTGTTTGAAACTGGAACCTTGAGGCTAGTTAGTATTACACTCAGGCCACACTCAGCACTTGCCTATTCTTGTTTACTGCCTTGTATTCTACTTATTTATGTATTTGTCTTGTCTCCCACACTAGATTATACGCTCCTTGTGGGCAGGGACTATGTCTTTTTCACCTTTGTATTTTTCATGGCATCTAGCATAGTGCTTTGCACATAATAGTCACTCAGTGTTTGTTAAATAAAGCTATTAGTGTCATTAAAACAAAGACAGTACAATGTGTTTTTAGATATTTTTTGTAAAAACTGAGAGTCTAAATTTTTATAATTAACTCTAATTTTTTCCTTTGGCATCTAAACAGTTTTATGTTTGGTACTAGAAACTTGAAAAATCATGGGATCCAAATCCATGTACTTTTCCTTGAAGGTGAGTGGTGATAGTTTCTCTCTGAACATTTCCAGAATCATTAATTTGTTTACTTTTATTGTTAGTGCTCTAGACAGCATTTGAGCACATTAATCATTCAGGCCTAACAATCTTCTCAGGTGTACATTTTCAGGTGTTTCCCTTGACATTGGGGGAGGGCACAGATGTATGGAATGAGGGAGTTTGTAATTCAGTCAAGTTTTTTGCGTTTTGGTTTGGTTTTTGCCAGTACTAGGGATTGAAGTGAGGGGCACTCTACCTCTGAGCTACTCCCTCAGCCCTTTGCGTTTTTGATATTGGGGGGATCTTACTGTGTTGCCCAGGCGGGCCTCAAACTTCGTGATCCTCCTGGCCCAGCTGCCTGAGTAGTATTAGAGGCATGCAGCACAATAAGCTCCTAATAATATTTTTTATAGGATTTTTCTCTAGTTCGGGATTCAGTAAAGGATCCTGTATTGTAGTGAGTCTTTTAATTTGGAAAAGATCCTCAGTCTTCCTTTGTCTTTTATGGCATTAACATTTTTTTTAATAATACAGGCTAGGTATTTTATTTCATGCCCTCAATCTGAATTTCTCTGTTTCCTCATGGTTAGGTATTTTGACTGGAATATTGCATAAGTGATACAGTGGCTTTCCTAGGTTATCACATCCGAAGGTATATGATATTTTCCCTTTAATGGTGATATTAATTTTGGGTAGGGTGTTTTTTAATTTTTGTTTATTTATTTATGGAGACAGGGTCTTGCTATGTAGTTCATGCTTGCGTTGAATTCACGGTAATCCTCATACCTCAGCCTCCTAAGTGGGTATGCACCACCTTATTGGCTAGGGTTGTTTTTTAAAAAAACTTTCTTCAACCTACATGCTCTTATAATTCATAAGCCATTTGAGGAGGGATACAAGGATTTATTATCAGTTGATTTTTGCCTGCACCAATTTTATTCTTATGGTTGCATATTTTTAAAAAATTTATATTTGTCAGTATTACATTGCAAGGGAGCACATTTCTTGAAGAATCAGTTTCTAGTAAAGATGGATGCTAGAAACAGCATGAATGAGACAGAACTAGAAAGCTCAGAGGGCATTTGAGAGGGGTGGCAAACAGTCCAGTTTATGTGGTGCATGCAGTATATCGAGAAAAGCAGTAGGATGAAAACATTGGTTGAGATCGTATTAGGGAAAGTTTTGAAAACTGACCTAAGGATTTTGGAATTATTTTGTGAAATATGTGGATCTGTTATAAAAGAATGACAACATTACAACTTTGAGATAATTGTGGCAATGGTATTAATAAAAATTCTATTTCTCAGTTTCCACTGAGAGGGTTATATAGCATCAAGAGAGGTTGGATCTAGCTAAGGCAAGAAGGTAGTAAGAACCTTGGAGAAAAGGTGGTGGTTTGTTTTTTTTCTGTACGGGGAATTGAACTCAGGACCTTGCAAAGGCGGTGGTGTTAGAGGAGAAAGAAAGAGGATTCTCCTTCAAATTACTAAATGAAACAAAACCAAACGAAACAAAGGGAGCTGTTACAAGAGAAGAAAAATAAGCAAAGGACATGGTCAGACATTTCATAAAAAAGGAAATCTGAGTGGTCAGTAAATAAGAAAAGATAATGAGTCTTATTAATAATTAAGAAGATATAGATGGGAATAGTAGGGAGATGCTGTTCCTTCCCTCAGATTGTCAGTAGTTAAAATGCCTGAGAAGTGTCGGTGTGGGAGAATAAATGGCTGTCACATTTTTTTCCATCTTCTTTGTTGATCCATTTTGGTTGTACAGATTAATGGATTTTATTTTGGTGGATTCCTATGTGCATACAACATACTTTGGTAATTTTCATTCCTTTATCACCCTTGCCCCCCCGCCCCAAGTTTCAAATTTTTGGCGAGCTTTCAATGTGTGTAATATATTTTTAATTTCTCTTACTTTAGAAAATATTTTGGTAATACCTAGCAGAGTTGAAGATGTGTCCAGCCCATGACCCAGGGAGTCTACTTCTAGATTTGTCATAGGAACTTTTGAGATTATAATAAAATACTCTGTTCCTCATAAACTTTGGCTCCTATAGATTTAACAATTGATGTTAAATACAGCATCTATAAAAATGTTAAATACACCATTGCTTCTAATAGTCAAAATTTGGAAACAGTACATGTATGTATATAGCTATCAATAGGGAATGGTTGAATGCATTGGGTTTTTTGTTTTTGTTTTGTCTTGTTGAGACAAGGTCTCATTATACAGTTCAGGCTGGCCTTGAGCTCACTTTGTAGCCCAGGCTGGCCTTGAACTTGCAACGATCCTCCTGCCTCAGCCTCCTTCGATCTGGGATTACAGGTGTGCACCACCATGCCCATACATTGTAACAGTGTTCTACTGGTTAAATTCTGTACAGCAGTGCAAGTTATTAGGCTTCCTGACACATACTCCTAGACAGATGAACCAGTTTAAATTCACACCAGAAATGCAGGAAAGTGTCTGTGTTACTGTACCTTTGAGGTCTCTCCTAAATATTCTAATAGAAACAGTGACTCATCATTATATTAATTTACATATTTAGGTATTTAAAACACTTGGATATGTTCATACTGTTTATAGGAAATAATAAAATCATCTGGTTAAAATTTTGTAAGGTAGATAGTAAATATTTTAGACTTTCTAGTCACACTCTGGTTTTTGGGGATTTTTTTGGGGGGGTATCTTGAATCGAACTCAGGACCTTGTGTTTGCCAGGCAGGTGCTGTGCCACTGAGCTATATCCCCAACCCACATACTCTCTTTTAATTTCTCTGCTATTATAGTGTGACAACAACCTAGAAAATAATTAAGTAAAATAATACTACTTAAAACTCTATTATGGAGCAGTGCATGGTGGTGGTAGATGCCTGTACTCCCAGCAGCACACAGGAGCTGAGGCAAGAGGAATGCTGTGAGCTCAAGGCCAGCCTGAACTGCATAGCAAAACCCTGTCTCAAAAAATGAAAACAAACAAACACTTTATTACAAAGAATGAAATTCAGATTTCATATAATTTTGACATCTGGAGCTACTATTTTGATTTCAGTTTTTTGCCCCTTGTATTATTGGATTCCAGAAAAGCTTCTTTTCATTCTTATGTTAATTTAAATGATCTTTTTATTTGCAAGGATGAAATGTTAGAGTTTTTGACTCTTTAGGCTTTTTTTCTTTATAGCAGAACTGGTGAGATTGAGCATGATGGATAAATAAATTGTAATTTTATTCTCCCAAAGATTTTCAAAGTAATCTTTACTTGTTAGCTGTCCTTTATTTTTTTTGTCTTTTTTTTTTTTTTTTTTGCGGTACTGGGGATCGAACTCAGGGCCTTGCGCTTGCCAGGCTTAGCTGTCCTTTAAACTTGAAATTGAATACAAAGTTTTCATGTGAATCTGTTCGTTTCTTAAAGAAAATAATTACTTGTCCAAATAAAATCCACATATTTTCCTACCCTAATAATATTACTTGATTTGTAGCTAAAACAGGAAATGAAATGGGTAATGGGTTAAACAAAAATATAGCCCAGCACCCTATCTGATGCTTTGTTTATGGGGGGTATTTATAAATGATTGTTGTGCTAATTAAAGGTGTGATAATTAACTACCTGAGTTAGCCTAGGCTTCAGATGAAGTCCTGCTACTGAGATAGGGTAGGAGAAATACAAGTAAAAAGAGACAAGGAAAATTATCGTTTTATTTTAAAATTTTACTTTTAAGAAAATTGTAGCTTCAGGACAGTTACTGAAGGCTACAATGCCTTTTTACCTTCCAAGAACTCTTAAAAAAAAAAAAAGTAAGGGTTTTAAAGATAGCCTATAAATGGCCTGTGCTTTGCCTTAGATCTATAGATTCACAAATCCCAGACTTTCACCCTCAAGGAAACTAGAGCACCTATCTCAGGAAAAGCCCCTAGTCCCAGACCATAAAGTACCCCACTCAATGAGTGCCTGCACTCCTGAGTGTATTCTTTCTAGTAAATCTTTCCATGCCACTCATAGACGTGTTCTCCAATTCTATTCTACGACCTATGAACCTACAACCTACCCTGTGAGTAGGTAAGTTGAGTTCCCCATCTCCTTTTGGGAGGACCTCCCTCAGACCCTGTAGGATGACAGTACAGCCAGTAAATAATAGCTAGGGAAGTAAGTGGACTTTGAGTTTTCAAGGAAAGTCTTAGACTGAGTCAAAAAGAGAAGTTAAGAGATAGCAGATTTAAACAATGGAAAGATTATTTGTATCACTGCAAGGGCTTTTTTGAAGGATGTTGCAATTCCAGTCTGTATCTTAGATTATCACTAAGTAGGTCAAATGAAGGAAATTTGAGTGCACTTTCTTTTTTTTATTTTACTTATTTACTTATTTTTGTCTTTTTGACACAGTCTTGCTGTGCAGTTCAGGCTGGCCTCAAACTTGCAATCCTCCTGCCTCAGCCTCGTGAGTGCTGGGATTACAGGCATGCACCACCACACCCAGCTTCTTTATTAAAGAAAAAAAAAAAACCAAAATAACAACAAAGACCAAAACTAAATAGCACAAAAACAATAAAAACATACAGGATTTCAAAACAAGACAATAGGAATTAACGATTGTTATATTACATATTGTTACCTTCAACAGAGTTGCTCGGATTACCAGATGTAAGAATGCAAGATTGAGCAAACAATTAAAGAGAATAAAAAATAAAAAAACCATTATATAAGATACAGAGCTTCACTAAACAGGATGGTAGGAATTCAACAATTGTTGTTATATTGCATATTGTCTTCAAATTAGTTGTTCAGATTACCAGATATAAGCATTGGTCAGGAAAAGATAAACCAATAGACATCAACGGTACAGTTATCCCAGCTATCTGTGTGTGTGTGTGTGTGTGTGTGTGTGTGTGTGTTTTTTTTTCCCCTTCTTTTCTCCTTTCCCTCATCCCTGTTGTTCCTTCCCTTTGAGCAATTTCTTTCCCTTTCACAATATCTGTTGTACCTTTTGCGTTTTATTTACTCTTTCAGGTTCTTACCCTAGGGAGACAATATGATGTTTACACATGTGGGTCTGATTTATTTCACTTGTAAATATGGTCTGTAGTTGCATCCATTACCTATAAAAGCCTCTTTATTTTTTTATGACTGAGTAATACTCCATTGTATAAAAATACCACATCTTTTGTATCCATTCCTCAGTTGATGGGCATTTAGGTTGTTTCCAAGATTTAGGTATGACAAATTGTGCTGCTATAAACATGGGTGCACATATATTGCTGTGGTATGATGTTTTCAGTTTTTCTGCAAAAATACCCAAAGGGGAATAGCTGGGTTAAGTGGCACCTCTAATCCTAGTTTTGTGAGAAATCTCCACTCTGATTTCCACAGGAGTACCGCACTTTCTTACAGACTGAAAAATATAAAAGATCATCTTGGACTGGGATTTTCATTTAGTATACAACATTTGTGGACTGCTACTCTGTGCCAATCTGCTACTCCATTTAATTCTTTTTAAACAAATTGAATTTTTAAAAAGCCTTCCTCAATAATGACAAACGTAATCTCATCTGATCTGGTGGCTCAACTAGACAGTATCTAAAATATAACAAGGTAGAAGCTGTCTTTATCAGGTTTTTATTTAAAAGCTTTATACAGTGATCAGTGGACCTAACCTTTTTTTTTTTTTTTTTTTTGTTTTTTTTGGGCGGGGGTCTCGCTACATAGTTCAGGCTGGCCTTGAACTCATTTTGTAGGCCAGGCTGGCCTCAAACAGTGATCCTCCTGCCTCAGCCTCCTGAGTCCTGGGATTACAGGAGTGCATCACCACACCTGGCCTTGGACCTAACCTAAAGAGAGACCTTTTCATGACTCTTAGGGCTAATAGGGCAGGATCAGAATAGAAAAACACAATTTAAATCAATAAGTATGAGGTGGACTCATATGAGTGCTATGTATTTTTCATCACTGGAGTGTTAGGGAGTAAACAGTTATATGGCTGTACAACATTAAACTTGGAATATGAGCAACAAGGAAAAATAACCAGGTTTTTGTTTTATTTTTTCATAAGCCACTTTGATCAGTCATGACAGGATGAGGTAAAACATTTTGAAGTAATTTCTTGTGTGTCCTAGGTTTAGAACATACTTAGATTGGGCTATTTTTGTAAGGCACATTATACAAAAACCAGTTACTGTGATGAACATGAGGCCTTTTAAGATCCGGAACTACTTTCCCCCTATCAGTTTTTTTCAAAAAGCCTTTACAAAAGAGCATTTATTTTTACATTGTAGGTATTGAAAAAATATTTGTTGAATAGATTTTTCCTTCACACTTTTAAAACTGAATTTTGTATATTAAAATGTTTTACTTTGTATAAATAAAAGGACATGTTCTTATATACAGTAAAATTATGTGGGTCTTCTTGTATAAAACAAGTTCCTTTCATGGGAGTCTGATGATTCTGAGGCCAGGAACTCTTCTCACTTGTGTAAGCTAGAATTGTTCCAAATTCCACCGAAAGACCTAAATTAGCACTTCTGAGCATGCTGGCCCATACTGGCGTAAGCTGGAACTCAAATGTCCGTTGGCCTCCCCTGTGGACTACAGGATGGGACTTCAGTGACTTCTGATGTAGGGGAGGTTAAAATAAGTGGTTCGCCATGCCTAGTAATACCTGAGAAAAGCACAGTTTAAAGGAGGAAGGCTTCTTTTGTCTGAAGGCTTCAGTCCATGGTCAGCTGGCTCCATTGTTTTTCTGCCTGCGGCTTGGCAGAAAGCTGGAATAAAGGCATGACAGAGGAAAGCTACTGGTTTCATGGGGGCTTTCTGCTGACTTAACCAAAATGTATTTACTAAGTCTTAGTCCTTAACCATTCTTTTCTGAGAAAGTTGATAGTTTACTACCATTAACCAGGTGTGTGCATTTGCTGCTGGCATTCCTAGAGTATGACAGAACTCTTAAGATTGTTGAGGAACACATTTGCGGGTCATGCTTTGCTTTGAGCTGGAGGTACTACTAACTACAGAAGAGAAAGGACAATTCCACATATTTAGATATGGGAAAAAGCCTGTAACAACCATCCCCACATTCCTACCCTCATTGCCTTTCCATTCTATAGATCCTCTGCAGCTCCCTGGGACTTGTCTTTGGATGAGAAAGGAATATTGTGACTTGGCATCTCAGTCCCTATTGATCAGTAGGTTAAACTGTTTTTGGATTTTTCTGTCTACAGTGTTCTAGAAAACTATATTTAAACCAACTTTCTGGAGATGCCCTTTTAAGGTAATGTCATGAGCCTCTTCATTCTGCTGGGATCTGATTTGACCTTTAGAAAATATGGGAGGGACCTGTGTAATGTGACAAGATTCTAGGATGGATCCTCACAGTCTGAAGCTTTTCATTTGGAATGTGCTTGATGCTGATCCATGATGAAGGTTGAAAACCAGCTTGAGAAGTGAAAGATGTAGAACTTACACAGCTAAGGTCCATTTCATACCAAAACAGAAAGGCCATTTAAGGTTTTTTACATACTTAATGTTTCTGTTTTTTCATACCTTCTGTGCAGCCTTACCTATAATCTGCCTTATGCAAAGCTAAAATACAGAAGGAACTGAATATTCACCAGGAGCTGACACCCAAGGGATACTCACTTTCTCACTGGCATGTGATACAGTGCTCTTTATCTTGCTTGAAAAGATAAAGACATAATCTAATCCTGCTGGGATTCATATTTGTACCCCTAGGGGCTGAGATACTTTAAAGCTGCTCTTTACATGGCAAAACCAGTCACATCACATGGGTAATGCTAAACCATATTTCTGGTGGCTTTATTAAAATCTAAATTGTACTGGCAAGCGCAAGGTCATGAGTTCGGTTCCCGGTACCGGAGAAAAACCCAAAAAAAAAAAAATAATAATAATAAAATCTAAATTGTAAATATCTGGTACAAAGGACTAGTTTTAAAGCCCTGCCTTCAAAATCATCTTTGAATCTTGAGAAAAGTCTTTGCTTTATGACTTGTAAGGCAGTTAGCTCAAGCTGTTTTTCAGTTGTTTGAGACAGGGTCTCTCCTTGTTATGCTGTCCATACTGGCCTCAAACTTGTAATCCTCCTACCTCAGTCTTGCAAGTGGCTGATATTACAGGAGTGTGTGCACTTAGCTGAAGCTGTTTTAAAAGGTCAGTTTAAAAGACACCTTGATGCAAGGTCTGCTTTAGGATAAACAGCTACAGAAGAATCCTACAATAAAAGGCTTCTTTTTATTTTGAGGTCTCATTCCATTGGGGGTAATATATACATGTAAACACATCACCATGGTTACTGACCTAAAATATAAAATTGATGGCACATACAGGTTTCTTGTATAGATTTAAGAACTGCACTTCTCAACAGACCAAGCAACGTTCTTCCTAATGGCATTTGCTGTGACTCACTGCAAGGACCTACTGTTGATGAATGTTCTGATTAAAAAAAAAAGCTTCAAACTGAAAGAACTTTATCATTTGTTTTATTAACATGGCTTCCTTACTAAAACATTTTCTTAAAACCAAAAGCCAGGGTGATGATTCATACACTGCAGTAGTCTGTTAGAAAAAAACATTCTGGGTAGCAGGATTTGTTTTCTGTTTATTAGGTTATAGTTTCACTCTAAGTTAAGGTAGTGCCCCAAAACAAAGTCGTTCAGGTGTGAGTGAGGAAACTTGACAGTGCCTCATCCTTTGGGGCTTGTAAGTTATCCATTGACAACCTTTCTCCTGCCTCTGCACCCTTAGCAATGCTGGCATACTCCTATAAAAAGCTTATTACCCCCCACCAAATTACTTATCTTCAAAAGGCATGTGGGTTTTCAAGTGCTTATCATTAGACCTTTTTTTTTCCCCTCTTGAAAAATTTTGCATTAAGGGTACAGTGTTTAAAATGATCTGGAATATCACAATCTTTTTCTAAATGATTTCTGAAAACAATGGATTCATTAGATTTTTATGTGAAATGACACAGAAAGCAGTCACTTTAATAGAACCTCAGTGCACTTTTTGTTTAGATATTCCATATCAAATAGCTAAGCTAAAAAGTTGCTCTTGAGATTCTAAATGTACTTTAAATACAGGGCATGTATGAAGATGCAAGACACTTACTAATAAATTTTGACAGCCCCGTTTTTGATGTAGCTCTGTATCCCCAATTCTGAGATTGAAAAACTAATTTGATAAGCTAATGTATTACTGTATTAAAACAGTAATTCCTTCAGAATTTTAATTTAGAATTCGTCCACTTTTCCTAAAAGGATTTAAAGCAGCTAGCTAGACTGACATTACAAATGTCATTTCAAATGTTGCAGACCACAGAACACTTTCAAGTATTTGTTCTAACAACATGAAATTTTGCAAGCATAGATCTGCACTCCTACAACATGGTGGCGAGGCATTTCTTTGTAGAACAGTCTAGAACTGCCCTCTTACCTGCCAGATTCTTCTCATCCCTAAATTACCGTACTGTGGGAAATACGTGAAAAGCAACTAAAATGATTACGCAAACTTATCCAAGTAAAACTGCTTAACATACAAAATTATTTTATAGCCCATATGATACCAAGTTCTTTAAATGAAAATAATTATTGAGGACTTCAGTTTTTCTCAAGAGCTTTCTGGGGAAGAAAAAAACATCTCGTAAAGATGAAAGGCACAAATATGTTCTTTCATTCTTCATGGCATTGGTGCTATGATGACAGTACAGCTCGCACTGAAAGCACTGGGGATATTAATCGATAAGGAATGCCGTAGTACCTTAATGCTGTGGAAGACACGATGATCCGGCTCTGAAGCGCTTACAGCCCCACTGCTAAGCTACAGGCAATGTTGAGGTGGTCCCACTGAAATACACGTCTAATAATCTTTCCTCCAAGAAGGTACTTAAGGTGTTTTTTTAACCATCCTTATCCTAATTATCTTAGAGACTCGTATTTTAATGTGACTAAAACCTCCTCCTGCTACAATTTTGGTCCAGTCCTTAAGCGTCAAAATCCTTTAACGCCAAAGTGATCACTCAGCTAGGCTGATGCCAGATCCACCAAAATGTCCGCAGAAAGCCTAGGAAAGGTTATCACAAGGCCAGCTTGAGATAACGCACAAATGGCCTTCACTGTCCTTTGAGCTAATTAAGTACTATCCGAAGAGAAGGCTGGTTCTTAGGGTCCGCGCATCAGGTTCTCCAACCATCAGAAGGGCGTGCGTAAGCGCAGGGACGACTTGAAACCCCATTTCGTCCCCCCTCCCTGGGACGTAAGAAACCACCCACTGCATGAAACTAGGCGGGGGAGGGACGCTCTGCGGCGAGGCCGTTTCCCTGAGTCACCTAGAGGGCGGGAGGCAGGGCCCATCTGCCCACGCCACGTCCTCTTCCTCAGGGACTCAGTCAAAAACGCAGGGGCCGCCTCGCTTCACGGTGGCTTAACGGCAATTTAATTCCCAGAAGATGCAGCACCTCCCCAGCAGCCGCTGTCCGTTCCGGCAGCAGCCGGCCGGCCCTTCCCTGGCAGCGTCACGTGCACCTGGAAGTGCGTGGGTGGGACCTAAGGCGCCGACGGAAATGACGTCTTTCGTCCCGAGTCGCATGATGTGGCAAAATGCAAAAAAAAAAAAAAAAAGGGAGGGGGGTAGGGAAAAACGAGAGTGGGGAAAGTGATGAGTGTAAAAAAGTAGTCCCTTCGGTGCCTCTAGTTCCCTTGTGTCGCTGCAGTCACTGAGGCGCTGAGCGCACTGCGCCCCGAATTCCTGCGCCCGATCGCGGCGCGGCGCCCCGTGGAGGGGTACATAAGGCGGAGGGCGTGAGGTGGCTGGGCGGAGTTCTGTCGCCGGGATCCTTCCGCAGGGCTCAGCCGTTTCCGGAGTCTGCGCTGCGCCGGGTTCCGCCATTGCGGCTCTCTCGGCCCCTGGAGCCTCCGCCCCCGGCCTGAGCTTTTTCGTCTGTCTGCCAGTTTCCTGCGTCCCCAGAGAGTATCCTGCCGAACCCAGCCTCCCCCTTCCCCTTCTCCTCCTCTCCCTCGGAGAGCCCGGGCAGCCACTGCCCTGCAGCCCCAGTGACAGGAGGAGACCATACCCCCCGACAGCGCCATGGCCCAGATTCTTCCAATTCGTTTTCAGGAGCATCTCCAGGTGCGGCTGGGCCCGGGCTGGTGAGGGCTCTGGGAGGGGTGGTGGGAAGGAAGAAGGAAGCTGAATCCGAGTCCGAGTGGGAACAGGTTGCGGGGTGTCGGTCTTCGGCGTAGATGAAGGCAATGGGCACTATGTTGAAAGCTCAAAGGGTTAAATAACATGGGGCTTGGATGAAAGTGAGTCGGGGTGCAAAGGGCGCCGAGGCCAGAGCTGGGTGTGAGGGCCCCTCTGTCTTGCTTCCTGGGTGGCAAGTGCTGCGCTTACTAACTTCTCCCCTCCCCGTTTTACTCAGTTCATTCATTTGGGTAGGGGGCTAGAGGGGAGCTGCTTCAGCGTTTCTCTCCGAGCAAGCGCTGTCCTCACGCCCTGAGCCAGTGCAGGGCTGTCATCCTCCGGTGCTCTTTTCCCCTTCGGGTCTGCACGCTGGAGTTGTGTGGCGGGTGGGTTGGGGAGGAGCAACCTTTTTTCTTCCTCCCTCTATGGCTCGCAGCTGAGAAAGGCACCTTCCCCGCGGGGGGAGGGGGGATGGCTGTGGCTTGCCTCTCGCCTTTCCCGAGGCGGTAGAAACAGGTCAGTGAAGGAACAGAAAGAGGCTAGAAGGGACGGCGTTTCTCAGGGCCGTGTCAATCTCTTGAGTGTGTAGGATCAGGGTCCCTAGGGGAACTCTTTAATTTTTTCTTCCTTTCTTGATTTCTCTGAGAGTAGTGTGACTCCTAACCGTTCTTTAATTCTAGAAGGTGGGAAGAGTTTTTCTGGAGGTTTTCTTGGGATCCTCTGGAGTCTAGGAGGTAGTTGTAGGATCATGGCCTGAGTACCTCCTTCTGGCTTGCACGGTATTGAACAGGCCCTGGGAATAGAGCACACTTGTGCGCATTAGCGCAGAGTTAGTTGATCTGTAATTGGCATCTTTTTAGTGGGTTCTAGAGTTCCTTCCTTGAGAGTTTTATCCTGGAGGCAACGTACTGTCTTACCTGGCAGTGTGCCAGTGCCCTGCGTAGGCAGGTGACCATTGGGAGGTCTTCTCTGAATTAAGCTGCTTCTGAGCTTCTGATTTTTCCGGTTTAGCAATCCTGATTTTTACTTTGCTGAAAAATTTTACTCATATTAATACCCCCAATATCCTTTAAAGAAGCCTGAGGGCTAATTTTATGATACAGGATGCAGTGGTTTGACATATTAATATTAGTAACAGAACAGCTTATCGTTGAAGCCGATTTATTTAATTTCCCCCATTGGTATTACATAAAAGATTCTTGCTAATAAAAAAAGTTTAATACACAGGCTATGAGTAAAGTAATTTCATATTTCTGTGCAGATATTACCACATTTGCTTGCAAGAGCAAGAAATTATTTTCCTTCAATACTTACAAAGAATAATAAAGTTTTACTTATAAAACGAGTAAATGCAACTTTCTTCTTTCAAGTCTAGTTTTCAAATACTGTAACTCCTCTCTCTGACCTTGACAATAAAAATAGTTTTACAAAGTGTTAAGTGACAGTGAATATAGAGGGGTTATTTTCATGCTCAATTCATGTTTAATTGTGGTTACCTGTGTTACAGTGGGAGGTAAAGGAAAGGTGGAGGGTTGAGAAGGGTACTGTTCCTGGAGATGAATAAAAATGTGGGCTTGTCCTCTCCTCACACTACAGGGCATCTCAAATAGCTTTCTGCAAACAAATGCACACAAATGGGACACCAGAGAATTCTTTCACATGACAAGAATAGACCACTGGTAAATCTTGTTGGCCAGTGTTAATTTTGATTAAGTCATTGCTTTTCATTTTTGTTGAAGAGGAGACAAGAATTATTAAATGGTTCCAAAGATTGGAATCCAACCTTTTTACTAATTAAAGACAGAGTTGGTATGGGTCTGATTTCCAAGTGATTCCGAGTTTCTGAAAATACTGGAGGGGAATGATTACTCTTCTCACATAACTTGAAGATTTTGAGTAAGAAGCAGCTTTGCAAAAATTATTGAAAAATTTGGACATTCTTTTTGGAGTGCTGTGTCATACCTAAACTGTATGCTGTATGGTGCAGTAGATAGTGATTAATTTGCACAGAAAGCCCAAATTACCAGTGTCTTCCAGAGTACTGTATCTCCTGATTTCATATTCTTATCCCCTCACTTCAAAAAAATAAATAAAGATTATTTTAGCACTCGAAAGCCTGAGGAGGGGAATTGTGAGATCAAGGCCATCCTGGGCTACATGTTGAGACCCGGTCTCAACAAAAGCAAGCAAAAAAGGATTATTTTAATTGACATCGTAAGTCTCTGAGCCTCTACTGGTTTGCTAAGTAGCAGAAAACACCCTGAAACATTTAGTATAAAAACTTTAAATGAGAAAATTGGGTGTGGAATTAGTTTGTGGAACTTTAAATGGTGAGCTGGAAATTATTTTTATGCCTCTTCGCTCCACTGTCCACCTGAAGGATCCCATCATCAAGGCTTGGCACTACATCAAATGAATGTTAATATTTTGTTATAAGGAATTTTTTTTTTTTCTGTTTTGGATGTTAGATTGGTAGCGGTCAGCAAAAAGCGCCTAGCCATCAGGCGTGAGTTTCCGTGGTAGCCGCACCACATTTCTTAGACTCCGCATGTGCTTTTATTTTTGCTTTTACTGTTTCTCTTTGCTCAGCCCAAGTTTGCCCTGTAGAGTCAGCTTTTCCCATAACCATTTACCCCGCACTTTCCAAATAAAATTTTTGGCACTTTAAAAAAAAAAAAAGTGCCGTATAAATAATATGCTGCCGGAGTTGCAGATTCGGAATAAATCATAGGCTACATATAAACTATTGCTCACAGTTCTCAAGTTTTGATATATTACATGTCTTCATGCTAAGTGGTTGTATTCCTGGATTTTTACTTAACAATTTACCCTTGCTCTTCTTTTCCCTAATTTGGGTGTCGTGGACCAGCATGTGGTGGTTCACACCTGTAATCCCAATACTCAGGAGGCTGAAGCATGAGCATCCTGAGTTTGAGACCAGGGTGGAATACATAATGAGTTCAAGGCCACATAGTGAGACTCTGTCTTAAAAGAACCAAAACAATGACAAAATGGCATGGGATGTTTTTTGAGTTGAATAATAGGGCTTCTTGCCAAGGTTATTTTGGTTTGCAAAGAGAAAGCAATGTTAAGTATTCCTGGGATATGATATATATTTAGCTAGACTGGAAGAGGTGTACTACCTAGAATTCTGCTACAGTCTGCTTTGGGAGTAGAGTTAAACTTAAGATGTTTTTCAAATTTTTCATAATGGTCAGTTTATTCATTTTTACAGGGTGTGGCTAATTTTAATGAAAGTACTTTCACTCTGGTTAAGCAATACTGTAACTCAAGATAACTGTGTGTATGGAACTACAATCATTTCATTTTTAGTGTGCAGTGAAAGTTATGATTTCAGGAACCTGGAGGGTTTGTTCTTGGAACAGTTGTTTTCTGGCTATAGTTGGAATTTACACCTTAGTGTTAAAGAGGACCCATTTATATTTAGTCTTTGGCTTCTTGTTTGTTTTCAGTTTTTTTGAGGCAGGGTCTCACTATGTAGTCCAGGTTGGTCTTCAACTCACTGTGTAGCCCAGGCTGACTTCACACTCAGCAATCCTCCTACCTCAGCCTCCCAGGTGCTGGGATTACAGGCATGCACCACCACATTCAGCTTAGTTTTTTAGCTTTTTTGTAAAATTACTTTTAAATGTGTATATTTAACACTGTGATATTTGAATTATATTTAAATTAACTTCTTTTTCTGTCAGTGATACGGCTTTTGCATTTTGAGAATTACTGTTTGACAAAACTTTCTTCAATGATGGAAATGTCTACTAGCTTTGTAGGGTTATTGAGTACTTGAAATTTGGCTAGTGTGACTGAGAAACAAAATTTTTGCTTTTCTTTTTAATGTAAATGTTAGGTAGCCAACATATAGTTGTTGGCTACACTATTGAACTGCATAATGAATTATAGGCACATACTGATGTGCTTTGTAGGACTGAAGATTTGTGGACCACCCATATTTTATATACTTAGATCATTTTGTTAGCTAAAATGAAAATACTCCAAAAATATTCTTTGAATATTGTCCTTTTTGGAAAAAGGTGGTGATAAATGATGACTGTTGAATGCAGAGAGGAGCAGACTTCTGGAGCTTCTTAGGGACTGTTAATGTGGCATGGGTACTTTCAGATCTTTACTTAATCCCTCCCACTCCCCACACCTTTCCCAACAGAGTAAGGCCAGGGACCACAGTGTCAGAATGACTTTTATACTTGGAACTTGTAACATACAATATTTCGTAGAGATGGCTGTACATCTAAGTGTGCTTCTTGTTATGTTTTTGGACTTTAGCCTAGAGAGGAGACTTTTCTGTACTTCCTTAAAATGTGATTAATGATGCGCTATTTAGTGGACAGAGTGGGAGTTTGGGTGTTTTGGAGACCAATTAGTAGAAAAATTACATGAGTTGCAGTATTTTGAATTTATAAGCAGCCATCCTAAAAGTAAAATACAGGTAGAATTAATTTTTTAATATATCTCATTAAATTCATTATGCTGCAGATTATTATTTCAACATATGTAAATTTCATCAGTATAAAATTTACTAATGAGCTATTTTACAATTTTTGCAATAGATTTCCAACAATTGATACATATTTTACACTTAGAACACATCTCAACTTATTCTCATTTCTTTTTTGTTTGGATATTTGAGACAGCTTTGCTGTGTGGTTGAGGCTGGCCACACCCAGCTATTTTCTTTTTCAATATATATTTTTATTAGTGCATATAACATCACAAAATATTGGGTTTCCTTGTGGCGTTTTCATACATGTATAAAACATAATGTCCATCCTCCATTATCCTCCTTTACATCTCACCTCCCCTGTTACTCTCTCCTCTCATCTAATATCTTTTAACTTTCGTGTCTTCTTTTTTTTTAAGCAGGGTCTTGATACATGCAATAGTTCAGGCTGGCCTTGAGCTTGAGGTGATCCTCCTGCCTCAGCCTCCCAAGTGTTAGAATTACAGGTGTGCCACCACACCTGGCTCATGTCTGTTTTTTTAAAGATTTCCTATACAGACTGTTTTCATTGGGAATACTTGATCTTTATTTAGAGTTTATAAAAACAAGTTCATAGCTTATCTTAATCTTTTATATTAAATGAAGCTGTTTTTCTAAATTTATTTACATATGGGCCATGCTAGAGTACTTCATAAAATCAGCTTGTCTTGTGAACCAGTGCAGAGTTTATAGCTCTTGGTCCCCTCCGCCTTGGCTAATGTTCTTAAGTGGAATGAATGACAGGAAACTTGGACCTGAATGTACTATGAAAACCCCATCTGTCAAATGTGAATTTTATGAGTCTCTTCTTTTGTGTTGTGGAAGATACAGTTTTTTAAATTGTACTTTCAAGGGAATAGCCATCAAATCTTAATTTTCCTGTAATCTAATCTATGAAATCAAAACACATTGACTGTAATAACTATTTGAGTACCTAATATGTACTAAACAGTGGTAAGTATTTTATGTTCATTTCCTCACTTACTGGCAAAAAAACCCCTTTGAGTAGGTAAGGTTAACCTTATTTAATAGATGGGAGGGTGAAGTTCATAGCAGTTAAGAGTCACACAGCTAGACTTTAAAACTTGTTCTTTCAGTTTGGCAAGATGCCTTATTTGGTGAATGGTTTGTATAATTTAAACTGCAAAATATACAATGATGGTGTCCTTTGTGATGGTCTCTGATACATACTTTCTACCGGAAGTTTTAGGGCAGTACTTTAATGGGAAAAGTAGGGCCCAGTGAGCTAACATTTGACTTTCTATTGCCTTAAATGATTGTTTAATATCTTTTGAGAGAGTTTCATCCACATTCCCAGTGATAAATTGGGTAAAATGATTGGGCTCAGGTTAATTTGTAATTACAGTTATCTGTATTCCTCTCACAATGCAGAACTTTCCTGTAGACTTTTCCTTAGTGACAAGAGTCAGCGCCTGCCATTCTGAATCCATTTGTGAACACTGGAAACTTGTGCTTTCTGTTTTACTGTATATTTCCTGTTTGCGTGTGTACTAATAGAAGACCTGATTAGAACTCCAAGGAAGACATTTGTGCTTGAAAAGCACAGCAGAGGGAGGTGGGATTAGAATGTTTGCCCAGTTTTGAGTATGATAGCGGCAGAAGAGGAGGTGGTTACAGAGCTGTAGGGTTGTGCTTTAGTGGCACAACTGCCAGTAATATTAGTACTTCCTGTTCTGAATCATTAGGTAAATAGTGATTTCTTTAAGTTTTAAAGTAAAGAAGAACCAGCTTGAGTGGCACATGTTTTATAATCCCAGCTGCTGGGGAAGGTGAGGCATGGGACTTTGGGGCCAGCCTAAACAATTTAAGGAGATCTTGTTTCAAAAAAGTGTAGGTGAATATGCAGCTCAGTGATGCTGCACTTTTCTTGCATGTGTGAGGCCTTGGGTTCAATTCCCAGTGCCTCAAAATAAGTAAATAAGTTTAGCAGATTTTAAAAGTTGTTTCTTAAAGAATAGGAACCAAGTTCATTAATACCATGGTAGAGGGTTAGGGATGTCATTCAGTAGTAGTATGCATGAGGCCTGGAGTTCAGTTCCCAGTGTACCACACATGCATCCTAAAATCATACTTAAAAGTTAAACTCTAGTTGGGTGTGGTGGTGCATGCCTGTAACCCCAGCATTGTAGGCTGAGGAGGGAGGATAGCAAGTTCAGCCTGATAAACTTAGCTCAGCCTATCTCAGAATAAAAGGGCTGTGTGTGGGGATACAGCTTAGTTTGAAGACTCTAGGTCAGTCTCCAGCACGCACAAAAAATTCTTTTCTGTACCAAGAATCGAACTCAGGACCTTGCACTTTCCAGGCAGGTGCCATGCCGTTGAGCTACACCCCTGGCCCCTCCGGTTTTTTTTTTAATTGCAGCATGCAGTTGTGTGATATGGATGTTTAGTCAGGCTTTATGTATTTGATTATGTTGGTTTTTAGTTTGTCTTACTTTCACTTATTAAAATAGTGCTTCCTAACAATTGTGAGGTTGACTACAGTATAGTTTGTACTTAGCCCTTACAGGCACTTAAATATTAGTTTTTTCCCCGTCTGTTCTAGAGGAATCTCTCTTTATCTACTTGAAGTTAAGCATATATACCATGCTAAAGAAAAAAGCTACAACCTACCCAGTTTTTGAAGCCCAGATCTGGAGTTACACTGGGCTCCTTTTCTGTATCCAGACTATTTTAAGAGTAGGGAAGAGAAGAACCCAGGAGACTGAGAAATTTAGGGATTTTTTTGGTTTGTTTTTGGTCTCAATATGTAGCCAGGCTGGCCCTGAACTCAGATCCTCCTGCCTTAGTCTCCTTAGCACTGGAGCTGGATTCCAGGCATGTACCACCATGTCCAGTTAGGAATTTGCAGTTTTTGATATCCTTATCCTTTGAACCTGAGAATCACAAATGAAAAGTAGTTGGTTAAGTGTTTCTTTCATTAATTTCACATCAGCTACTCATCTAAAAAACTACTAAGGTAAATAGTGAAATAAAAAAATATCCATATACTATATGCTCCTTTTAGGAAACAGCTGACTGAATAGATTTCATTGTTTGAGGATGAGTAATTGGGGTGGTCCTATAGAATTTACAACCTCATCTTTCACTGCTCTTAAATATTTGAGTGTATCTGACTATGGAAATTTAAGATGGAGTTCCTCTGTATATGGCTTCACAGTCGCAGCTGTTAGATATCACAAACTTTTCTGGTACAGGGACTGAACCAGAGCCTTGATACATGCTTCGTAAGTGCTCAAACACTGAGTTTACTCCCAGCTCATTCATTAAGTTGACCAGGCTGGCCTGCAACTTGGAATCCTTTTGTCTCACCCTCCCCAGGATGGGAGGACAGGCATATGCTATTGAGCCTAGGTGCATAAATCTTAAATTATAACCTTTAACGGTACATTTGTGGAGATTGTAATTTAGATCCAAAGACAAATGAAAAACAACTCTACGAAGCAAATGAGAATTTGAGGTATGTTATAAAATTCCCATGATTATATCATAATGTTTGTTTGTTTTGGAGATAGGGACTTGCTATTTAGTTCAGGCTGGTCTTGAACTCACCACGTAGCCCAGGCTGTCCTCAAACTCTAGGTGATCCTGCTGTCTTAGCTTCCCTAGTGCTGAGATTACAGGCATGCACCACCACACCCATTTCCATAATGGATTTTTTTAAAGACACTTTGGAATGAAGGCACTAATATAAAATGCATATGACAAGAGTTTTTATCCATTTTCTGTTGCTCTTAACAAAATACTTGAGACCCAGTATTTTATGAAGAGCTGAAGTTTGGCTCATGGTTGTGGAGGCTGGGAAGTCTAAGGGCATTTGCTCAGCATCTGGTGGGGCCTTCTTGCTGCCTTGCACCATGGTGGCAAGATAGAGCAAGAGAGCTTGCTCAGGTCTGTGTGGCTCTTACAAGGCCACGAAGGGCATTCTAGAGATCCCACCCTAGGAGCTTCATTAATTCCTGCTATTTCCAAAGGCCTCCCCTTTCAGTATTATTAATGTCGGAGTTTTGAATTAAGTCTCCAACATACAAACTTTCAGGGGATACACTGAAGCCACAGCAAAGTAAAAACAATTTCACACAAAAATTACACCGAAAATACTGAATTCATGTTTAGTTGCCAAACCATTTTAGTGTTGTTCATTCCTTTTTTTCCTTTCCTTTTTTTTTTTTTTTTTTGTCTTTTTGAGATAGGGTTTTGCTATGCCATTTAGACTGACCTTGAGGTCACTTTATAGCCCAGGCTGGCCTCAAACTCGCTTTGGTCCTCCTGCCTCAGCCTCCCGAGGTGCGCTATCACGCCTGGCTGTTCATTCCTTGACTTGTCAATATGAGACAGTTTTGAGACAGCTGGTGACTTCATGCTGATTATTCATTCAGTCAGTCAGTCTTAAGATTTGTGGCATTTAAGTTCACAAGCAGAATTTTGGTAACTCAGCTGTAAAAAAAAATGATTCTGGACTTATAACTTACAGCAGCTGTTAGGCTGATCCTGGTTTAACTAAATGACTCAACCAGAAAAATGAGTGAGACAGCAGAATATCTAATTTCCTAGCAGATCTTCTGTATAGGGTGAAAAATACATGATTGTGCTCAGCAGTGTTAGAACTGAACTCAGTTGTAACCCTGGGCTGTCCTGTAAAAGTACATGCTGAGAAGCTGTGTCACAGAATGAGGTTTCCTGAGGATCTTGACAGCTAGTAAGGAAACTGACCAGTTGTTTTAGTTTCTCGTACCAGGAAACCCGCCCAGGGACATTCATATCCTTAAAGGTCTGTATGTTAAGTCAGCAGTAAGCAGTATAATCTTAAACTCGGGAAGTAATTATTTTGGTCACCTTCTCTGTAAATGACCCCTGTGTTGTAAGGATTAATGTGTGTTACCAATACAGGGTTAAAAGGTCAACAATTTTAGAGACTTGCTGATGCCTGATAATCATTATGATACCCCTAATCTCCCAGTACAAGTATTTGATTGACTGATTGTCTTATTGATTGACTGATTGATTGACTGACAGGGTCTCACTGTACAGTTCAGGCTGGCTTTGAATTCACTGTTTCCCAGGCTGGCTTCAAACTCACAGAGATTCTCTTGCCTCAGTCTCTTGAGTGCTGGGATTATAGGTGTGTCTGTCAGTCACACTGCCTGCCTGGAAGGCTCCCTTGCTCTGGCTGGCTGGCTGGCTGCCTGTATCTCTCTCTGTCTGTCTCTCTCGTGCGCCCTCTCTCTCTCAACAGGGATTGAACCCAGGGCCTTTGTGCTGAGCTACATTCCCAGTCCTTTTATTATTTTTTATTTTGATACAAAGTCTTTCTGAGTAGCTTAATTGCCCAGGCTGGACTCAAACTTGTGATCCTTCTTCCTCAGCCTCCCTGAGTGGATGGGATTATAGCCATGCTCAGGTTAAGGCTTTTTTCCTGTTTTTTTGAAAGGCCACATGTCCCCTGCAATGCACTGTAACTGGTAGTTTTGTGCCAGCCTAATGGAATTTGTACAGGACATACCGGTGTAATCTTAGAAAGTATACTCATCTCCAAGATTTGAAACATAAAAACTTTATTCCTATGTACCCCCGAAAGTTGATCAAAATTGATTTAATCTTTCATCTAGTAACTGGATTATTATTTTGTTCTGCAAGTGAGTCTGAAGTTTATGAAATTCATAGTCAGTAAGAGTTTATAAGGCAGAAATTTCTCCTGGTAGTTTAGGAGATAACAGTCTTAACTTAAAATCCCTGTTTTGTGCTGTGGTGTCTTCCTGAACATACTGCTTACAATTTGGAGTTAGTGACATAAGTCAGAGACTTTCCTTAAAGACAGTAATTCTTCCAAAGGCTAACATGGGGGAGACAAATCTGAGTTCAAGAGTGGTATTAGCAAAGGTTAAAGGCCTTTTATTTGTTGCTTGACATCTGTGGAGCCTACAAAAGACTGGCTGGTATCCTGTTGGTGGAAGAACTGAAGGAATGCTGCATTATCAGCATTTTTCTTCATTTCCTGTAAAATACAGCAACTGCAGTTTTAATTTGACATTCTGCTAGTTTCCAGGAAGAGCTTCAAAAGTGACTGCTCTCAGCATTTTTTTTTTTCACAGTGATTGATACTCGTGAAGGTGAGGATGTTCGGAATTTTTAAAGGAAATTGTGCTGAGTGACCTACTTGGGTTGAGAAGTGAACCAAATCTTGAAGCAAGTACTTAAAAATACTTGTATTGGGAGCTTAGTGGTATCATAATGATTATCAGGTATCAGCAAGTCTCTAAAATTGTTGACCTTTTAACTCTGTATTGGTAACACAATTAAATCCTTATAATACAAGGGTCATTTACAGAGAAGGTGACCAAAATAGGACCATACATAGAACACTTACAAAATAGCTTTATCTGAAATTAAACAGCTCATATACAACTTCCTTACATGTTCACTGTTCAGATGTAACAAGAAGGAAGGATCTTGGAAAGTGTAAAGCCAAGCATGGATTGTGAAACTTAAGTCTTTAATAATGCTGTCATAAACATAAGTTTTAATGTATTTTAATTTTCAGCTGATACAGCTGGTAAGTGAGCTGTTCCAAGTTTACTAGTCATTCATGTAGAAAGCAAACTACTTCAGTATACTTGTAGAAAAGCCAGTTTTTGATGAATTTATTTTTACCAAATTAAGAACTTCTGGCTAAAATTAGGCTCAAGGCGAATCTAATGCTGCTTTTATGTGGTGTTTGTAGGCACAACCACAGTTTGAATTGTGTTAGTGGGGAGCTGTCTTTAGTCAGAACAGAGCATGGAAAAATAGTTTTATTTACATTTCTTATACTAGCATTTTCTGGCCCTTAATATAATACGCTACTGGATTAAATATATGTATGGCCCCTTTGGTCTTGTAATGGTAGTTTCATAGTTTGATCACTAATGCCTCCTCATCACCACTGGGTTTCCTGATTCCTTGGCATATCTGGGTTTTTCTGCTCTCTTCAGGAACAGATCAACACAGCAGATAAGTTTGGGTAAAGTTTGAGTAGAATGATACCCAGTGTTGGTAGAATGTCCATGCCAGAAAGTTTCAGAGCAGTCAGTACCGCAGTACTACAGACCCAGAGCTAGATAACTGGAAGAACAGAAATCCCTAAAACAGTGGTTATGTGTTTCCACATTGATCTGAGTGCTTGATGTGTGTTAAATCACTAACTCTTCATTAATCTTCTAGGCATATCTTTACGCCTGCTGAACAAGGATGGACACGTTCCCTCTTCTGTTTGCCACATTAACAGTAAAATCAAGTATTTTTTCAAAACCAAGACAGGAAAAACAAAGTTTAAAGCATTAAAAGTGTAGGGGCTGGGGATTTAGCTCAGCGGCAAAGCGCCTGCCTGGCGAGCGCAAGGTCGTGAGTTCGATTCCTGGTACCAGAAGAAAAACGAAAAAAAAAAAAAAAAACCCAACAAAAAAGTGTCTAATACTTCAACTGTTAAACACTGATGAGTGTGTAACTTAGATTTCTGAATGTAATACTGCTGAAATTTTTAAAATACTATATTTCTTTAATATTACCATATTGTTTGGGTATTTATGCACCCTTCTTGGAATTAGAGACTCACACTTGTGTACTCTTTTCCCAAAAGCTTCAGAGTACTGATAAACAACTTAAGAAAGTGAGGCAGTGGTAGCTTTTGAAGCAGAGATAGAACTCCTTTTTCTCAATGTTAAGGAACTGCATCTTACCACATTTTTATTTTATTTTATTTTTTGTTTTGTTTTGTTTTTTCCGGTACCAGGAATCGAACTCATGATGTCGCGCTTGCCAGGCAGGCGCTGTGCCGCTGAGCTAAATCCCCAGCTCCCTTACCGCATTTTTGTACTATTGAAATTCTCAGTCCTTCCTGGTATCTCATAACCCTGAGCTGTAGCCATTTGAATGTTCAGAGTTTATGGGGAAAAAGATTCCCAGACTGAGGAATTTTTCTTAGACTCTCCTGTTTCGTAGCATTGACGCTTCCAGGTGTTCTTTGTTTATTTTTAAGAACTCTTGCAGATCTTATGACTCTAAAACCTAAAAGTTTTATTTCTTTACTCACCTGTCTTTGTTTTGTCTGAAGTTCTATATAGTGCTAGTAAATGGTGACTCTCTTTGCAAGCATCCCTCATATTTTGCTGGAATTAGATGTAAAAACAGTTTCCCTTTTCTCCTTGTTGGCCTTCCAAGAAAATTTCTGTAAACAATGCCATCCAGTGGAACTGCTTTTTATTCTGTGTCATCTGATACCATAGCCATTATAGCTACTAAGCACCTAAAATGTCACTGAAGACATTGAACTGAAGAGCTAAATTTTAATTTTTAAAAAAAGTTAGTTAAAATTTAATAGCCAGATGTGACTAGAGGCTAATATATAATTATGACATTTTATAATCGTGACATTATTATAGCCCCTAATATTTTAACACCTGAATACTTAAAAACCAGTCCACATTTCTCTCATTGTTTCCAAATACTGTGTGTGTTTACATCACGATCTAAGCAAGATCTTTATGCTGCTTTCAGTTATGTCAAAAGTTTCTTTTTAAAAACATTTTGCAGGGATATAGCTCAGTGGCATACATAAAGCACCTGCTTGGTAAGCGCAAGGTCCTAAGTTCGATTCCTGGTACCAGAAAAAAAATATTTTTGCATGGTTTATTTTTCTCAAGTCAACTTTATTATCCCTCACATACTTCACAGGAAACTGACTTTAGCAGATGGGTTGGAGTTGTGTAAAGAAAAAAGAAAAGAGCCTATACATGGGAGCAGGGATGTGCCCGACTAGGTGCCACAGCTGCACCTCCTGGAGGCCCCTTGCAGACAAAGCCTTAGGCACATTTGGCGCAGCCCTGGAGGCGTCCAGAGTGGCAGCTCATCTTGCGAGAGATGCATTTTCGCTCTGTATGTATAGAGTCCTCACAGGTGTGTGAGCCGCGGCTGGCGCAGGAGCAGTTGGGATCTGTAGCAGAGTGGCGGCTGGAGCCCAGAGACAGGAGCACACCAGTGTGCAAGGACTTGAAGGAGGCTTATAACTGGCATCGAGTTATAAAGATAATCAAAACAATAACATGTTTTCCAAATAGTTTATTTTCTGATGTACAGCATAGTTTCAAATCTACAGAGCAGTTGGAGGAATGTACACGAAGAGCACAGGAAGTGTACACGAAGAGCTCTCGTGTACACTATTTACTCGTGTCCATCAGTGTTAACATATTAGTGCATTTGCTTTGTCCTCTTTTGTCTCTATATACCGTTGTTACTGAACTGTATGAAAGTAGCTGCCCGTGTGATACTGCTTTACCACTACATGCTTCAGTGTGTATTTACTAAAAATAAGATGGTCTTCTAAAATCACAAAAATTATCAAAGTAATGAATTTAGCAGCATACTGTTTCATCAGGTGTCTGAATATTGTTAACTCTGATTTCATCAGTTATTCTAATGTTGTTTATATCAAGAGAAAATCCAGGATGTTGAGCTGCATTGAGTGGTGGTTCTGTCTCCTTTGGTTTCTGTAATCTGGAGCAGTCTTTATATTTCAGGATCTATTTTTTGGTTTATGTGATAGATTGTCATGATTAGATTCAGGATTTATAGTTTTGATAGGATACAGCAAAAGTGATGTTGGGTATTTTTTAATTCATTATGTCAGGAGGCACATGTTGCCAGTTTGATTCATTGCTAGTGGTATTAGAACTTTCTTTAGCCGGAGGTAGTGGTGCATGCCTGTCACCCCAGCACTTTAGGAGACTGAGGCAGGACAGTCACTGGGAGGGAGTTCAAGGCCAGCCTTAGCTGCACGGTAAGATCTTGTTTCAAAAAACCAAAAAAATTAAAACTTTCTTCAGTTGCTAAAATTTGTGCCTAGGAGGTTTCTTCATCATAAATTTTCTTTTCCATCTGTATTAAGTATCTTGTGGGGGAGATTCCTTGAGACTCAGTATACCTGTTACTTAAAATCTCTTCTATTAGTTTTACTATCCATTGGTGATTCTTTCCTGTAGCAATTCATATTAATGAGGATTGTCAAATATTGATTAAAAAAGATCCATTGACCCTTCATCACTTTTTTCTTTTCTTTTCTTTTCTTTTTTTTTTTTGGTCTTTTTGAGACGGGGTCTTACTATGCAGTTCAGGCTGACCTTGAGCTCACTTTGTAGCCCAGGCTGGTCTCAAACGCGCAAAGATCCTCCTGCCTCAGCATCCTGAGTGCAGGGATTACAGGCATGTGCCACCACGCCTGGCTCCCTTCATCACTTCTGAGTTGGCTTTTTCCTAAAAAAGGAACAGCTTTTCCTTCTCACCGTTTAAAAAAAAAATTAGGTCTATTAATGTGGACTCCTGAGTTTTGTTTTTTTAGTCTATAATTGCCCTGAAAAGTAAAGTTTGGTCTTGGAATGGTGTAGTGGGAGGGTAAGTGTATTATGTGTGCAGGGCTTTGAGCCATGTGGCATCAACTCTTGCACAGTGAGAAGAAAAATGGTGTGCCTGCTATTTTATCTTTTTAGTTTTGAGCTTTTTGAAGTGAAGAGTTTTTTCATGATACTGACCTTATCCATTTGGCCATATGTGTGCCCGAGCTTTCCCAGTTCCTCTTCCCCCAAAGGTGTTGGAGACATACTTGGTAGGTTTGTTAGAAAGCCCTAGCAATACTGTTCTGCAATACCTCTAAAAAATAAGGAGAGTTTTTCAGGATGACCGTGTTTACATGGTTGCACAGTTTTGGTGATTCTGGACTCTACATTTAACTAGACAAAGGGCAGAATTTAAAAGTCTTGGTGTAATTTAATTCCTAAATTAGGAATTTAATTTGGGGTGGGGTAGGAAAACATTTCACAGTCATTTTACAGTGTCTTCAGTAATTTAAGCTCCTAAAGACCACTAGTTCATTATCAGTAGTTAGAAGAAATTCACACCCAGACTTTTGAGCAAATTTATGGACAGCTGAATTAAGCAGATAATGAAATGCAAATACCAAAAGGCTAACCTTGAGTGGCCTAAAGCACCGATATACTGATAGACAATATCTATTGAAGCCCTTACAGTGTGTCAGGCATTGGTTAGCGCTTAATTCTGAGAATAGGTACACTGTCTCAGATGTTTCAGATGAGAAGAGAGACACCCAGAGATACTAGTCCTTTTACTGGCAAATGTGGACTACACCCAGACATTCTGACTCTTAGGAGGGACCCACAAAAGCAGTCACTTCTAGCCATCGCTTGTAGTTTACAATCAAAATTGTAAATTTGTACTGTAATGGTCTGCTTGAGTGAAGCTTTTCTGTGCTCTCTAGATTATGGGGAATCTGAAGTAGTATTTCTCACTATTTAAAGATTGTACTTTCTTGCTTTGCTACCACCCTTCCCTGACATGTTAATCCAAAACAAGGAAATATTTTTCTGTCACTTGCAACGCGAACTGCCTGGCATTGCAGTGTTTTGTTTTGGCTGATTAACAGAACTAATCTTTACGTTTTGGAAGCTAGTTTTCAACTGGGAGTCCTAAAGTAGTTCCACTTGTAAACCACAATCCAATCTGTAAACCAGATTGCAAGCTACAAAGTTTATGTGCTTCTCTATAAAACTAAAGAAGCAGTCAATAATTAGTATGCTTTTGTACAGTGGTCATTAGTATTTTTTGAAAAGGGAAGAGTATTCAAAAAAGTTCTGGTTTTGGATCTGAGTTTATTTTGACTTCTTAGAACAACAAAATAAAAGTCCTTTGGAGTTTAAAGGACCTTTATTATAGAAACTTCCAAGTCCGTCTCAAAATAGTATGCTCCAACTTCCAAAAGAGCAACATTTTGCCAATTGAGAGGATGAAAAATGTGGCTGTACCTTGGGTATTATTTTATGTCTTCTGAAAAATACTTGCAAATTTGGAAACTATTTTATGTACTCTGAATATATCAGTGATTTGTTTCACAGTTTATAATTCACATTCTATATTCAAATACCATCACACCTTTATAATTGACTTAGAATAGTTTATGGTTAGTGTGTGCTGTTTTGAAAATAAAACCTATTTAAAGGTATTCTGTGGCATTTTAAAAGTTTTCATGTATGCGTATATCATTAGATATAGTAACGTGATACTATAACCTTTTTACAGTATTTTATTTTATTTTTTTTGGTACCGGGAATCGGACTCAGGACCTTGCGCTTGCCAGGCAGGCACCTGTGCCACTGAGCTATATCCCCGGCCCTTGTAACCCTTTCATATGATTATACTCTAAGTGCACCTAAGCCAGAATTGTGATTGATGATGGTGACTTGTCCTATTATGATATGCTTTGGCATATTTCAGTTTTGAATATATTTCAAGAAAATAACTGGAGAATTGGTAAGTGCTCCAGGTGTTGGCTTTAAAGATTAATACTAAAGGAAGAGGGGCTGGGGATTTAGCTCAGCGGCAAAAGCGCCTGCCTGGCAAGCGCAAGGTCGTGAGTTCGGTTCCCGGTACCGGAGAAAAACCAAAAAAAAAAAAAAAAAAAAAAAAAAAAAAAAAAAAAAAAAATACTAAAGGAAGAAAAGTCTTACCAACTGTTCGAAGAGGTGAAAGCAAGGTAACTTTCTGTTCCTGTCATTGCTTTTCTTAACAATTAGGGAAAGCTTTTTAAGGAAGGAGCACTTTTCACGTTTAGTTTTGTAAATGGTTATCATTTGAATTTGTTTTGTTTTGTTTTTTGAGGCAGGGTCTTGCTATTTAGTTCAGGCTGGTCTTGAGCTAACTAGTACAGGGAGTCCTGCCTCGACTTCCGAGTACTGGGATTACAGGCATGCACCACCACACCTGGCTGAGTGTACTTTTTAATATGTACTACTGTTAAGAATTTGCCACTGTGTCTTGTTTAAGTTTGCAGTTATTTTAAGAGTCATAAAGGGATTTATTAGTCAGAATTGAGTGACTTCAAAAGGGAGAGATGCCTACTTTTTTTTTTAAATAAGGGATGTATGTCTGTTTCACGTAAAGTAGAAACATACACTTTTTCTGTAGGGCAGTTTAAAGATAATCTGTCACTTTTTGCTGTATAGCTCTGTGAACTCTGAACCACAATCTTGTTTTCTCTAATTATGGAAGAGTATCCCATTAAGCCTTTAAGAGTCTAAGCACCCTTCACTCTGAAAACATATAAAGCTGGTTAATACTTGATTTTATTATCATTTTTCTATTAATGGTTAGATGGCTGTTTGACTCCTTGTCCCTGGTATTCAGTGACCAAGTTACTATAACTGTACTTCATAACTCTTTCTGCTTGCAGTCATTGGTGTAAGAGTAAGTGAAAGTAAAATATAGCCTCTTGATGTCATACTATATCTTATTCAGATCCTGGGCTTTTTGTTTTTTAAATACTGGGGATACCCAGGCGTGGTGGCACATGCCTGTAATCCCAGCACTTGGAAAGGCTGAAGCAGGAGGATCACCTTGCGTGTCAGGCCAATCTGGGTTTCATAGTGACTTCAAGATCGGTCTGAACTACATAGTGAGACCCTGTCTCAAAAAACAAAATACCCAGGACTTTCTCACTGAGCTACATCCCCAGCTACCATGCCCAAATCCCCTTTATTTGGAAACAGGTTATCTCATAAGTTGCCCAGGCTAGGCTTGAACTTGCCATCTTTCTACCACAGCCTCCCAGGGTGCCAAGATTCCCAGTGTGTACCACACCAAGTAACTATGGTCTGGTTCTTTTTAAGCACTAGTAGCAGAAACGTTTGACAGAAGAATTTAGATAAAATACAGTAAGTTGGCTCGGCAAGTCCAGTGATAGTCATTGGGGAGGGAGACTGTATAGCTTCGGGACAAGGGGAGGAGAAATACTTTTCTTTTTTTACTTTGTCTTTTCTTTTTCCCTTGTGTTTTGTGCCATGGTGAACTTATTACCCATGGAGAAAAGGATTCAAAAATTAGTCTGACCAGGGCTAATAAAATAAAGCCTGCATGTAGTCACCTTGTGTGATATCATCTGTCATGCCACATTCACTCATCCAGAGTGTTAGTGACCCACTCTGGTAGAGATCCCTTTCTTTTTTTTTCTTTTCCTTTCTGGTACCAGGAATCAAACTCACGACTTTGCGCTTGCCAGGCAGGCCCTGTGCCACTGAGCTAAATCCCCAGCCCCGAGATCCCTTTCAATAATGAGTGACTTTTACAAGTTGTTTTTATGTACTGGGTGGTTTGCAGAGGTCAGCCATCTTTAGTTCTACTTGTTCAGCAGATAACTGAAGTATCTTCTGAGTATACAGAGTAAATCCACTTCCCTCAAGGTGGGTCAGGCTCAGTGGCACACACCTCTAAACCCCCAGCTCTTAGGGAGGCTGAAATAGAATTGCAAGTTCAAGGCCAGCCTGGGTAGTTTAGCGAGACCCCCCCCCATCTCAAAAAGGCTAGGGATGTAGGTCAGTGTTAGAGTACTTGCCTTACTGTGTGTGTTTGCCTGGGAGGTGATTTTTAAAAAATCCCTAAGTATCTCCAATAGAATAAATTCAGGATTCTTACTGAAGTACATTTAACTTGTCAGTGTAGCCCTTGCTTATCTCTGTAACCTTAATTTTCTATTGCTCAGACCTCTTCTAGACTAATTTGAATGAAAGTTGCTATAGCTCCCTTAGACACTGTCCTTAGCTGATGATCCTTCTGTTGAGAATTCCATAGTCTTAGCTCCCTTGGAGACATTGCCTTCGCCATGGGGCTTCTTAGACAAGACCTGTCTTACTTTTGTTTTGCAATGCTTCCCACAGTATTGTAAGTTTACTTGTCTGCTCTTAATAGTTCATGTTCCATCAGTAACTGTATCTCATTTCAAGTCTTTCTCTCCCTTTTTTATGCTCTAATTTAATTTACAGATTTCTGAAGTGTAATTTATATAACTACTAAATATTAAAGGGAGGGGGCTGGGGATTTAGCTCAGCGGCAAAGCGCCTGCCTGGCAAGCGCAAGGTCGTGAGTTCAGTTCCCGGTACCAGAAAAAAACCCAAAAAAATAAAAAAATAAATAAATATTAAAGGGAGTAAGAGAGGATAGATATGGTAGTTCAAAGATAAAATGAAGAAACACAATGGTCTAAAATTCCTTAAACCATAAATGCTAGCTCTCAGTGGGTTTTTTTGTTTGTTTGTTTGTTTGTTTGTTTGTTTGTTTTGTTAGACAGGATCTCACTGTAGCCCATGTTGGCCTCATACTCATGGCAATCCTTCCTGCCTCAACCTTCTGAGTGCTGGGATTACAGGCATGCGCCACCACACCTGGCTTCTTGTTGTTCTCTTTAGCTCCATCTCTATTCTACATTTTAATTATAACTTTGAGGTTGTAATAAGACAGAAAGAACCATTCCTTAGCTATTAGTTGCTTCCCTTTAATCGGTATAATAAAATTGTCACTACTTACCTTGCATTAATGACTAAGAGGATTAATATGACGTGTCTTCTAATCCACCTGTTAACATGGTTCATTAATTTTTTTGCAGCTCCAGAACCTGGGTATTAACCCAGCAAACATTGGCTTCAGTACCCTGACTATGGAATCAGACAAATTCATCTGCATTAGAGAAAAAGTAGGAGAGCAGGCCCAGGTGGTAATCATTGACATGAATGATCCAAGTAATCCCATTCGAAGACCAATTTCAGCAGACAGTGCCATCATGAATCCAGCCAGCAAAGTAATTGCATTAAAAGGTATACAAGATGGTGGAATTTTTTTCTTACAACTCTTTGTGTATATTGCACGAATAAAATAACTAGGGTTTTAGGTTTTTTTTCAGTATATTGAGTAAATTTAAGTAGACCTATAAAGTTAAGGGTAATACTGAGCTCTACTTTCATTCCATTAATTTCTTAATGAATTTGTGGGTATTCTTACAGGAGCTGTGCTCTTTGACCAGACCTCTTTACATGATTTAAACTTTGTATTTAGTAATAGTAGGTTGAATATCCCTTACCCAAAATATTGGGACCAGAACTATTTTAGAGCTTTTGGAATTTTGGGATATTTGTATAGACTTTATCTGTTGCACATCCCTAAACTGAACATCCAGAATCAGAAATGCTCCAAAATCCAAAACTTTCTGAGTTTGATAGTACTCAGAATTTCAGGTTTTGGAGCATTTTGGGCTTTTGGATTAGGGATGCTTATGCTAATAGTGGTTGGAGTGTGAACACCTGGGGTGGAGGTGAAGACAAGCATATTCGGAGGAGTCCGTCACTGGCACATAGCTCTGGCTAAAGTCAGTGTCATCTTAAGATCACATAGTTTGCACCTGGGACCAGATGTACTGCGCAGCAAGCATTCTGCTTTAAAAAAAATAATGTACATTAGTGTTTTAAGCTTCCTTCAGTCTCCTTAAAGAATTTAAGCTCATGTACTTAGCTGTCGCACCTTTCTATTAAAAGGCCATCATTTTAATTTTGTCCTAATTCTTTTCTATTTGTAATGTTATTGTTATCTTATCACATTTCTTAATGCTTTCTTATGTGTGCAGATGGTGAGTTATCTTAAATTAGATTGTATTAGTTATTGTCCTGTTCCATAAAAAGAATAATAAGTTGAAAAGATTTCCAGAGCACTGTAGAGTAGTATCATAGCTTTGTGCCTGTGTGTCTGCACTAAGGAGTTAAGCTGTCATCTTTCCTCCCTCCCCAGACCACCCATTTACAAGTACTCCAACTCCTTTTATGTATAAAAGAGTAGATGTAATCTGAGGGTTGGGGAAGGCAGCAAAGAAAAGCACGCCATTAGAGAATGCTGCTTGCCTCCGAAGCCGGTTTTAAACCCCCTGGCTTCTTTTTATAAACAGGACTATAACTCTCACAACTTTTCAAGTCTGATTGTGGTTTATCGACTGTGTGGGATGGGAGTAACATACTTTGTCTTATAGAAGTTTTTGCACATGTGGTAAGAAGAGTTGTGGTACCATGCTTTGTCTCTTTCCCACCTCCGTATCCCCCACTCTCTTATAATTTTTGTCCTTTAGGAGCCAGATTCTCTGTGGCTCAGGAATGGAGTTTTCCTTAGTCTCTAAAGACTGATCTCAATAGCCCAGTGATTGTTGTGGGCTTTGACCTCTAGTACTTTTAATCAGACCACTCTTGGACTATGCTGGAGTCACATTACAAGTACAAGCCCTTGCATCTGACTCAGTGGACTTTTAACACTCAAGGCAAATTTCATCCTCCTTTTACTAAATGCTTGATGTCTTAACTGGATGAAGCTTGAACTTTGTTCTTACCTCCAATACATTAACAGCATCTAAAACTGCCCTCTTGTCTCCCTCTCCTTTCCTCCAGTACCTCTACCTTCCCTTTGTACCTTAAACCCATTAAATGTAGCATGCACTTTTCTTACGGGAACAGAGAAGAGGTGAAGTAGATCCTCTTTTTGAAAAGCAGTTTCTATAAGATTTAATTGGATGAGAGATGACTGCATTTTAAAACATACATGTTTTTCTCCTTGTGCTTTTATTAGATTTACTTTGTCTTGTGTATATGCAGTTACCTTAGTTTATATGTAAAACAGACATACTTAGTTACAAGTGTGAAAGTTACAAGTTGATTTTCTGTCATGTTAAGAAGCTGTTCATTATACTGACTTTCAGTTGGGGTTTGGAATACTGTGGAAATCATACTTCCTGTTTAAATGTGTTCATTAGGAGTCATGTAGTTTTTGCTTAAAACGTAGATGTAAATGACTTAGTGGCAACTGTTATCTCTTTAATGGCTGTTGCTCCATCAGTCTGCCTTCTGTAGTTGGGCTCAGCCTTATTGTAGAGCTGTTTAGTTTGGAAGTTACAGAGCTGGTCTGAATATTAATTCATCCTGAACGTTACCTATTTAATGATTCGTAATCTTTAATTTCTGTGTTTAGCTGGGAAAACTCTTCAGATATTTAACATTGAAATGAAAAGTAAAATGAAGGCCCATACCATGACTGATGACGTCACCTTTTGGAAGTGGATCTCTTTGAATACGGTTGCTCTTGTTACGGATAATGCAGTTTATCATTGGAGTATGGAAGGAGAATCCCAGCCAGTGAAAATGTTTGATCGCCATTCTAGCCTTGCAGGATGCCAGATTATCAATTATCGCACAGATGCAAAGCAGAAGTGGCTTCTTCTAACTGGCATATCTGCACAGGTAACATTTTTCTTGTTTTTGATAAGAGGAGAGACCTAGAGAACTATTTTACCCAAAATGCAGTATATTTTGAAGTTAAGTACTTTACGTATTGAATCATGTCGAATTTCACTTAATTCAGAAGAGTTTTACTTTTAATTTTTAGAAATAAAGGTTACTGGCTTAATAGCTTTTAACTGACATAAAATTTCAGAGTACTCTTTTTGTTGTTGTTTTTTGAGATTGTCTCACTGTGTAATCCAAGCTGGTCTTCAGCTTGCTGTGATCATCCTGCCTCAGCCTTCCTAGTGCTGGGCTTACAGGCGTGCACCACTGTGCCCTACTGTTTCAGAGTACTCTTATCAATTGTTTTCAGCCCCTTTTGTAAACTGGTCTAAATGGTTTGGAATTTATTATGGAATATATATATTCCTACTGAACAAATGAATACTTTTATGTCTTCCTCATTAAGATAACGTGAAGAGAAAGGTTATATATGGGGCATATTTTAAACATTCATATTAAACTTTAATAAAATAATATTTAGAGCTGAATTTTAAAGTAAGTTATATCAAATCTACATTGAGAAACAGAGAACTACAAATTCTGCTGAAATAGTAAGCTATTCTAGCTATTTCACTAGTTGATGAATCTAGAAGTTTTTGATTTATTGGATCCCCAGACATTATTTTCTTTATTTATAGCAAAATCGTGTGGTGGGAGCTATGCAGCTATATTCTGTAGATAGAAAAGTGTCTCAGCCCATTGAAGGACACGCGGCTAGCTTTGCACAGTTTAAGATGGAAGGAAATGCAGAAGAATCAACGTTATTTTGTTTTGCAGTACGGGGTCAAGCTGGAGGAAAGGTAAGTTTGGGCTTTGGTAATTATTGTAGTGAGTCTTTGTCTTTTTGCTACTACAGTATTTAGTTATCAAAATTCAAAAGTTATTTGTTTTTAATATTCAGATTTGTGGTAACTAATGTTACCAAATTCTGTTACCAAGTGTGTTCAAATTGTGCATCTAGTGGTACCTATCTAAAATGAATAATGTTTTTCAGTGATTTTTTTCTCTATCAGTTGTTTGTTTGTTTATTTATTTATTTATTTATTTATTGGTACTGGGAATCAAACTTAGGACCTTGTGCTTGCCAGGCAGGCACTTATGCCACTGAGCTACATCCCGGGCCCTTGTCAGTTGTTTATATTAATTAAGTAGAGTTTGCTTTTTTGTTGTTGATGTTTTTGTTTGGTTTTTGTTTTTGTCTATTTGAGACAGGGTCTCGCTGTGCAGTTCAGGCTGGCCGTGAGCTCATTTTGTAGCCCAGGCTTGCCTCAAACTCACAAAGATCCTCCTGCCTCAGCCTCTGGAGTGCTGGGATTACAGGCATGTACCACCACACCCAGTTTAGTGGGGGTTTTATTGTTTGTTGCAGTGCTGAGGATTGAACTAGGGTCTTCACACTAGCTATATTCCTAGCCCTTTGTTATTTTGAGACAGGGTTTTGCTAAATTACCCAATCTGGGCTAACCAAGTGATCTTCCTGCCTCAGCCTCCCAGAATGCTGGGATTGTAGGCATGTACTGCCACACCCAGCTTCTATTTTTTATTTTGATTGCCTTCATGAAAATCATTATGTTTGTGATTTTTCTGCACAGAATCATTAGAGCTGCTAAAAATAACTCATGTGTGCTGTAAATCTAGAGTCTGACCTGGTAAGTGGCCTATAACTTGCCTGTAACTAGCATTTTTAAATACCCTAAGTGACTTTATATAGAAGAGAGATGGGCGATGGTTTAAGTAACATTGCCTTAAGTTAGGTATTCTCAACCTGGGCTACACATTGGAATCACCTAGATAACTAAAGTTCTTTGTATGTTAGAATTCTTTAGTTGTAGAGAGCAGAAACAAGGTTAGCTGATTAAAACATTAAAAATTTAGTGAAGGGATATTGGATCCTTGATCATAAGTAGGATGGCTGTATAACAAAGCCTGGACAGTGTGAAGAAATAAGAGAAAATGGGCAGTAGCCAGAGTTCTAGCCTAATAAAACATGCGACAGAACTCTGAGGACTCTGTTTTATATGCCTACACTGCTGGATGCCGCGACACTCAGTCTCCCTAGTGTTTCTACTGTCAGAGTAGAATTTGAGCTCCCTGTTTGAAGCCTAGTGTATATAAGGTCACATACTTATCTTGTCTCTGAGAATCATGGAAAACAGGTATCTGGTGCTTCTAAAATGGAAGGCTGGCCTGGACGTGGTGGCACATGCCTGCACTCCCAGCACTTCCAGCACTTGGGAGGCTGAAGAAGGAGGATTACTGCAAGCTCAAGGCCAGCCTAGGTTACAAAGTGAGTTCAAGGCCAGCCTGAACTACATAGCAAGACATCTGTCTCAACAAAAAGGGAAGGCTGGCCTTACTTGTCATCAGCATTTACACAAAATACCGTTGCTCCTGTCCCCCAATCACAAAGAGGATTTAGGGTTTAGATGTTGGGTAAATCAGAATACATTTGTTGTTTACCCTGGTAAGTAGTTTTAAAGAATTAAGATAAACCAGGCACGGTGGTGCACTCTAGTAGGCTTAGGCAGGAGCAGATTTGAGCCCAACTTGGGCAATTTAATGACTTAAGAGACCCTGTCTCAAAAAAGAAGTGGGGTGCAGGGTACCTGGTACCACAAAACAAAATAACAAAAGAACTAAGAGATTGCTTAAAATGTCATCTGTAACTTCTCAGCAGAGTGGAAATAGATACATAGAGGGTATAATTCCGTCTGAAACTGCTGAACCAAGGAGTAATCCTATCAGCCTCTGATCATTACTAAATTAGAAAGTAAATTGGTGGAACTTAGACAAAAGATACATAGGTTTTAGAAATTAGATGTTAATCCTTAAAAGGACTAGGATGTTTTCTGAAAAGTCCAACTAAAATAAGCTTATCATTTTGATAGTATCTGAAAACTTGTTTATAGCTTCTTGAAACTATTTGATACTAGACTATTTAATGCATGTGCTATATATTTTATAGTCTTCCATGGCTTTTGAAGGCAGATCACAGTTTTCCTTCTTTGCTTTTAATTTTAAAAACTTGGGATACTGGGATTGAACCCAAAACGTTGCATATGCTAGGGAAGTGATCTACCACTGAGCTACTTACTTTCCCAGCCCTTTTTACTTTTGTTTTAAGATCAAGTTTTGCTAATTTTGCCCAGGGGCCTCAAACTTGTGATCCTCTTGCCTCAGCCTCCTGAAAGCTGGGATTATAGATGTGTGCCACCATGGTTATCTCTGGTTTTTCAGAATGGCTAGTCATCCTAAAGAAAGATGAGATCCTGTTACCGTGTGATATTTATCTTAACTGATTTTTTTGAATGAATATATTCCTAACATGACTAAGAAAAGTCTTTAATACCCCTTCCTTGACATTATTTACTTTCTTTTGCCTGGTTAATGTGCAATCTCAGACATTTTGAATGAAAATACTTTCTCACCCGTTTTTTTGGGTATATGAAGCTTAGGTATGTACTTGTTTATGTTAGAATAAAGAGAGGAATTTAATGACTTTAGTTAAATTTCTATTTGAAAATGTTGTTACAATACAATTAAAAGCTCAGTGGTATAGCGCCTGCCTGGCAAGTGCAAAGTCTGAGTCTGATTCCCGGCAAGACCCTCCCACCCCACAAAAAAGCCATGAGAAAGCATCTTTATAGGTAATATGTCATTCTGTGCACTGTATTTCAGGTAGATTATTTGAAGTATTATTTCAGATACTCAAAAGAGTGTTTATTTTGAAATAATATAAGCTCATAGGAAGCTGCAAATATAGAGAGATCCCCTGTTTCCTTTTCCCAGTTTATCCCAGTGGTTACATTGTACATTGCTGAAGTATAGTAGAAAAACCAGGAGTAGGTATTAGTACAGTTGTATGGGTCTCTTGTCAGGAATAAATTCAAGATACATAACTATTCTATCACCACAAAGATTTCCCTCCTGACTTTAGAGTCACACCCACTCCACCTCCCTTCCACTGTCCCCAGCCTCTGGCAACCACCAAGTTATTGTCTTTCTTTATAATTTTGTCACTTCCAAAAAGGTTACATAAAAGGAATTACACAGTCTGTGACGTTTTGAGATTGGCTCTTTTCTCCCACTTGGCATGATACCCATATCCTTTTTATTGAGGAGTACTTCATGGTATGGACGTACCAAACACAGTTCCCTATTACTGGACATTTGGGTTGTCTCAGCTTGGTGCTTGAAATAAAGATGTATGACTAACTGCTAAGAGATCTTAATTTCTATGAATTTTATTTTCTTTTGAACAGTTACACATTATTGAAGTTGGCACACCACCTACAGGGAACCAGCCCTTTCCAAAGAAGGCAGTGGATGTTTTCTTTCCTCCAGAAGCACAAAATGATTTTCCTGTTGCAATGCAGGTATTTTAAGTAAAATAAGTGCACTATTTAAAAAAAACTCTCTTAAAAGAAATTAATTCTAATATCACTCATAGTTGATATAATTATTCTAAAATGAAACTATAAAAGAATACCGACTTTCATGTTTTATACTAAATTGTCAAAATTGTCTTTTCTTGATTTTATAGATTTCATTCATATCCTTATATACTTGGATATCCCATATTTAAACATGCTGTAAAAACAAAAGCAGCCTTATATAACTTTTTTTAAACTAACACTCTTGCTAAAGTCCTGGAATTTATATCTCTAAAATGGAATTGGACTATATATTTTGCTTGTAGATTTATTATTTTCCTAAAATGTTGGTTTTCTTCATGCAGATCAGTGAAAAGCATGATGTGGTGTTCTTGATCACGAAGTATGGTTATATCCACCTCTATGATCTTGAGACTGGTACCTGCATCTATATGAACAGAATTAGTGGCGAAACAATTTTTGTTACTGCACCTCACGAAGCCACAGCTGGAATAATTGGAGTAAACAGAAAAGGACAAGTAAGGACGTCTTGAAACTTGTTAAATAAAGTAATATGGTATCATTACCTTTATTCCAAAATGTGTCATTGGCTATCAGAAAAGAATACATAAGAGGGGGGAAAAACCCAAGATGCAGATCAAAGGATTCAATAGCAGACGTGTAAGATTAACAAGTTTAGAGATCTCATGCCCAGCATGAAGACTAAAGTTAAATAAAGTGGTATTAGGGATTTCTAAAAATTTTAGCTGCTCTTATTTAATAAAACTATGTGAGATCATAGATACATTAATGTGCTTCATTATATCAACATTTTACTATAGATAATACATACTATAATGTGGTTTGTAAATCTCAAATATGCACATTTATTTTAAAAAGAAAAATAATATATAACTAAGAACGCTAAGGTGTATAGGTATAAAGTCTCTTTGATCCTGTCGTAGAGAGAAACCATTTGGCATTTAGCATTCTAGGATTACGAATCTTTATTGTCAAAAGAAGTAAGTCTCCTAAGAAGAAACTGTTAGGATCACATTTGACAGAGTCACATTATAGTTTTTACAGGGATTTTCTTTCTTTTATGTATCTCTAAGACAGATAAGTATTTTACCGACATATATTTTCCTGATGCCTTATTACTAAATACTTAGTGTTAGACCACGGTATGTTTCGGTATCTATTGCGGGATTCCTGGAAAGTTACCTACTTGGATAGAAGAAATAGTAGCTATTCTAAATTTGTCATGTTGGACACAAAAACTTCTTCACACCATGTAGCAAGTGGTGGTTTTTCTCTGTTTTCTTAGTATTTTAATGTAACAAAAATTCTACCAGAAATTTTTTTTCTGAAAATGGCTAAAAACTTAAAAAAATGAGTACTGTTGTTGATCTTGCCCTTTACTGGTTATCCTGCAAATTATTTTTTTCTCAACAGTAAGCAAAGGAAATACATCAGGATTTTTCCCTCCTTTACTCAGTTAATTTTTGAGACATGGTATCCATATGAACAGACACTTCCTTTAGGGAAAAAGAATGTTTCCCCACCTTTCCATCCCCCACCTCAGCCCTAGACCTTGTTAGATGCTTCTACTTTTTATGTTTCTGTAGTGAACATGGCCCTCCACAGAATACTTGATACAACGAATTAAAATTTGCTCCTATAACTCTATCACTGTTCTTTATTAGGAGAAGGGCATACCTTTTTAAATTTGTATTTGTATTGTCAGTGTCTGACACAAAAGCAGTTTTAAAAATTCAGTAGCTGTTGCCAGGCACCGTACAATTGCCTGTAATCCCAGCTACTTGAGGCTAAGGCATTAGAATCACAAGTTCCAGGCTAGTCTGAGCAACTGAGCAAGACCCTGTAGAGTGCTTGCCTAGCATGCACTAGAAAGTATAGCAGAGCATACCCAGCAGACGAATACCCATCTATTGGGTTTACTGAATTTTCAAATATTTTCCTTATAGCTCTTTGGGAAGAACCTTCCTGTTTTCATTAATTGAACAAATACTAGGCATGTGCCTTTTGTGGTGAGCACCGCATGTTGCCACTGATACCGCTGGACAAAGACATCCTTCTTTGCTCATGTGGAATTGTGACTGGGAAACAGTTACAGTAGTTTGAGGAGCACTACTAGAGGAAACACGTGGTTTATAAGCTAGGTATATAAGAAGCCCTGCTTCTTGGGGGTTGCTTAGGTGGGTAAGAGAGCTCCCTTTCTAGGGCAACTGACAGCCGCTCAGCTTTGGGGCAAGCAGGACATCATTATGTGGCATTAAGTTTTAAGAAGATTTGAGGGTAACTGTTCTCCAAGCAGAAGCAGTTAGAAATTACAGTGATACTTTGGTTCACCAATGCTTCTATTTGGTTTACAAACAATAGCATTTGGCAAAATTTTGCTTCCATTCACAAAACCCTGCTTTGCATGACAAACGCAACCTCAGCCATCTTTCCCACTCAAGCACTAAATGCAGCCATCTTCCCCCAAGTCATAAAACAAATTAAGTTCGTAAACCAAGGCACCACTGTACTTTTTACCTGTGTTGCATTTATTAAGCATCTGCTGTGTACCTTGCCTTATGTTAGGTACCTGAGGATTCCATGGTTCTTTCCTTCCCCTCTTGAATATATAATCTGATCTGTAGGCATGTAAATGTAATAAAGAAAATAGCTAAAGAGTTATTGCCAAATCATAAAATTAAAAGGAGTATTCTTTAAATTTTTTCCAGGTGAGTCCTACATTCATAATTTAGAGTCATTTTCTATAGGTTATGAGGATTGCCTGCTGCAAGGATGTATAGAACATGTAGAATTGTCTTTCAGAGCTCATTTAAGTGGAGCTTTAACCTTTTATGTTAATCATGTTAAGAATGAACAGATGGTGCTTGGCATAGTGGCACAAATCTATAAGCTCAGCCCTTGAGAGGCCGAGGCAGGAGGATCACTGTGAGTTTGAGACCAGCCTGGGTGGGCTACATAGTGAAGACCCTGTCTCAACAACACAAAGCAGAATGGACAGATGATACGAAAGCAGTTAGAGTCTGGACATTGTGAAGTAAGAAATTATGTAACAGAATGGCCATATTTTACGGATCCCAAATGACTTGTTTTTAAATCTCCTAAATCCTTTCTCACCTGGTCTTTTTTTTTTTTCATCTTGTAAATTTTTAAAAGTTATATATTACAGTAGCAAGAAAGCAGTTGTCACAATCGTTTATCCTGTGGTCTCGGAGTAATCTGCTCTTACAGATTGTCATTTATATCCAAAGGAACAGCTGTTATTTAATCGTTAAATCACAGGTTTTGTCAGTGTGTGTGGAAGAAGAAAACATAATTCCTTACATTACCAATGTGCTACAAAATCCTGATTTGGCTCTGAGAATGGCTGTACGTAACAATTTAGCTGGTGCTGAAGAACTCTTTGCTCGAAAATTTAATGCTCTTTTTGCCCAAGGAAATTACTCAGAGGCTGCAAAGGTGGCTGCTAATGCACCAAAGGTAAGCAGTTATGAAAATGAGGTTCCCGTGCTTGGATTAATGTTATTATTCTCTATTTCTGTTATGGCTAGAAGACAGACTGGCTTTACACCGAGAAATAATCACTTTCAGATTACTTTTCCCTTGGTAGAATATGACAGTTGTCAATACCTCTAGATTTATCAATTTAAAACTCAGAATTTTATAAGGCTATATAGATCTACCAAACTGTGATTTTACATAGATTTGATCTTTGACCTCATAAATGCTAGCTACTTACTTCCAAAACATTGGACATGAAAACAGATCCTGTGCATCTGTGGTAGGTAGAGATACCGGAAATTGGGTTGAGTTTATTGCTACCCACCTTGCTGTTGTTTTGTGTTAGATGAGCACTTTATGTTCCTGACAAGTGTAATGAAATTCGTACTTAATTTAATGTGAATTTAGCCAGGCATGGGGACACATGCCTGTAATCCCAGCACTCAGGATCTGAAGCAGGGGGATCACTGTGAGTTCAAGGCCAACCTGAACTATATAGTGAGATCCTGTCTCAAAACAAAAATTAATGTGAACTTGTTTTAATAACTAGCCATAGCTATAGTAAATCCTTGACTTAAAAACATTCAAAGGTATCCCATTTCGGGACCCCTCCTGTCTCTCAGGAGTGATTCTTATTTTCCATTCCTTTTTCCCAATAAATTTTCCTACTCTTAAAAATACTCAATTGTGAACTTTCACAGATAAAGACTTCGCATTATGAACATTTGTAGAGGAAATAGCTCACGTGTGTGCCGGACACTGTCGCAGTTGTGCTGCTGTTTGCCTACTGTGCAGTGCAGTAACAACAGTACAGTGCTCAGGCACAGCCCAGGATGTTCAGAAGCAAGAGGAAAAGCAGTGGCAATGTAGGTGGGACTGCCAGGAGGCACAAAGCAATAACCATGGAAACAAAAGTGAAAATAATTGAGAGATTCAACCAAGGCGAAAAGATCATAGATGTCACTCATTCTCTGTGTGTGTGTTTAGTTTTTTCATGCTTTACATTGTGTATGTGTATCAAAGGTGCCTAAGACTCACTTTGTCAGACTTACGTATGAATCTGACTTACAGACATTCTCTTAGAACTCGTGTCGGAGACTTACTATATTTCATGATTGTATTTATGCTTTAACACATTAATATTGTAGTTCAGTTGGTACCTTTCTAATTCTGAATAATTTATAAAGCTGAACCAGAGGTATGAAAGAATTGAAAAGGTCTATAATAAGTGGTAAAGATTTGAAACTTGGTTAACATGTCAACTAATGCTTTTCACCTTGATTCAAGAAATCCATAGGGTTACTAGATCACCTCTGAGGAGTTCTTAACATTGCTTCTTCTTCAAGGGAATTCTTCGCACTCCAGACACCATCCGTAGGTTCCAGAGTGTCCCAGCTCAGCCAGGTCAGACTTCGCCTCTCCTTCAGTACTTTGGAATCCTTTTGGACCAAGGCCAACTGAACAAATATGAATCCTTAGAGCTGTGTAGGCCTGTTCTTCAGCAAGGGCGGAAACAGCTTTTGGAGAAATGGTTGAAAGAAGATAAAGTACGTTCATCTGTGTTGACATAATTTTGCTTTGATTGCATTAAGGACTATATTAGCAAGTTAAAATTAAGTGGGACCAAAATATCTCCCTTCTGTTATTTATTAATTGTAGACATAGAATTAGAACATACAATACTTAAAATACATGTATTTATTGCTTTGCCTTTTGAAAATATATTTATTTTTATGGCTGTTGAGGTGAGATCATTAGTATTTATGTTTTTAAATGGAATCCAGCAGTCTTGCTTGGTAGTTAAAATTACTAACCTGGAATGGAGTTACTATCCTTTCTCTTTAGGAAAAACTTAGTGTGCTTACTTCAGTATGCAGTCATATTTTCTAGCATAAGTGGCATTAGTTCGAACATAAGATATGTTATCTCCCACATCCCACACTTGATATGTACAGTAGTTCCAGCAGTACAGATACCATCTTTAAGGAGCAGACTGTCATAAAATTGTGATATTTGTTGCCTGTCAATATGTTTAGATGTATAAGGAATGTGTACAGAAAGTGAGAGATCATTCATATGTTAACCAGACATAAATGCTATCTAGTTAGCAGTGAGATACTGTTTGGCAGTGATTTCATAGAATGTTAATTTTTACCTTGGTTTTAAATAGAAATTTAAAAATATACATATTAGCCAGCTTTCTTCACCATAGGATTTCTCTATTCCTTTTATATTTACTTGGTGCTTAATTTTTTCTACACAGCACATTTTCTACAGCATATTATTTTTTTGTAGAGTAGTGACTTAGAAAGACTTAAGACAATAAATGTATTTGTCAGGCAATAAACATGGTTAAGCAACCTTATATATTACTCCTCTTAAGGCACACTGCAAATGAAAAGCTTTTCTGCACAATATTGTAGTCTTGAGTTGCAGGTCCTTTGCCATTGTCAAAAAGTGAGATAACACTGTTCAGAATACTCATTGAGCTGGAGGTAGTGGTGCACAGTTGTAATCCTAGCACTTGGGAGGCTGTGGCAGGAAGATTGCTATGAGTTCCCGGCCAGCCTGGGCTACATGGCAAGTTCAAGGCCAGTCTGCACTACGTAGTGAGACCCTCTTTCCAAAAAACAAACAAAAGAAATACTCATTGAGTACTGAATAACTTAATGTTACTATACCTGTCAATGTTAGTTAGTAGTGGTTTTTGTTTTTTAGGTAGTATTTTTCATTACTAATTCTAAGTCCTTGTTTCTTGACCCAGCTTCTGGCAATCTTTTAGGATACTGGAGGATAGTACCTCTGAGTTGAGATGCTTGGACATGAGTCTGCTGAAGAATAGTTACTAGCTACACTAGCGAGTATTTATACAGGTCTGTCCTAATTGTTTAAGATAAGGGAGGATGGGAACAGTGAAGGTAACTGAGTTGACCTGTGTAACAGGGTGACAGCTTTTTGGGTATTATCAGTTTTTGCGAACAGTCACATGGGATTCATTTGTGGTAAGAGAAACACTGCTCAACTCTTCCTTAGCATGGTCAGTTAAGATGTAGAGGCTGGTAGAACCTCCCACTTTCAGCACTGAATTATTAGGGTAGTCTTTAATGTTGCCATTAAAAGTAGAAAATCAGCTCTAACATGTAAAGCAGAACTCTTAGGAAGGTGATGTCTAATTTGGATAGCTGCCTAAGGCAGGCTGAGTAATAATTGGATGTCTACTTGTGTACTACCTAAAAATTCTACAATTCTTACCTGTTTGTTCTTAGGAAATTAGAGGATTGTGCCTTACAACCTTAAATCCTAAAGTCAAGAGAGTAGAGCTTAGTTCCTTCAAAGTCTTTAGATGTAATGATGGTCCTTATGGTATATCTCATTTGTTCCTTCAATGTCAGATTTCCATTTGTTACTACATTTGCCTAGAAAGCACGAGATCCTGGATTTAGTCCCTAGCACTGCAACAATAACAGAATGACTTATTATTTTTAATAATTTGAGGTCACATAGGTGTGACACCAGAATATTTTTAGTAGCTAGAAGTATGTGGTTCTGCTATATATTCCTACCAAGGTGGCTGGTAATATGTGTAATGGTGAAAGCTTAATGGGCTTTTCTATCCTTGTTTAAGATAAATGAAGAATTCTACTGAGACACTGTTGTAAATACAGTATCAAATGTCTTTGCCAACCACAATCCCTGCATACTTACATTTGGGGAAATTGAGGAACTAAGGACCTGCGGTATTAGTTGTTATTTATAGGGAAATGGTTTCAACTGCCCATTTGTAAAGCAACTCATGAGTCACTAACCAATCTCTTTTTTTTCCTTTGCCCAGCTGGAATGTTCTGAAGAACTGGGTGATCTTGTGAAATCTGTGGATCCTACATTAGCACTTAGTGTGTACCTGAGGGCTAATGTCCCAAATAAAGTCATTCAGTGCTTTGCAGAAACAGGTCAAGTACAGAAGATTGTTTTATATGCCAAAAAAGTGAGTGCAATGAAATAAATTCTTAACATAAATTTATTAAAACTGTGAGTGCAACGAAATACATTCTTAACATAAATTTATTAAAACTGGCTTCAGGAAGCCAGGCATGGTGGCACATGCCTGTGATCCCAGCATTCAGGAGGCTGAGGCAGGAGGATGGTTGGGCGTTTGAGACCAGCCTGGGCTACAACATGAGCTCAAGGCTAGCGTGAACTGCATAGTGAGACTCTGTCTGAAAAAGGCAAAAATAAATAAATAAATAAATAAATAAATAAATAAATAAATAAAAAACATTCAGGGAGCAATTAACTTATACTGTTACTTTAATAGTGAATTTTCTTAAATTTTGAATTGCTTGGAAAAGTATTAAAATCCTATCTGGGCTTTCATAAGTAAAATTCAGACTTCCTGAAAATGGACACAGTTATTCTTGCTTGGCTTACTAGAATTTAAGATATTTTGCATGGCTTATTAAAATTTAAGAACAGATTTTTTGAAGTTATTCATTGAAAATGGAGCCAGGTGTGGTGGGGCATGCCTATAGTCCCAGCACTCAGGAGGCTGAGGCAAGAGGATCATTGTGAGTTTAAGACCAGCCTGGGCTACAAAGTGAGCTCAAAGCCAGCCTGAACTGCATAGTGAGACCCTGTCTCAAAAAGACAAGGGAAAAAAAAAAAAAAAGAAAATGGATAAGCCAGTTATTAAAAAGTTGAGCTCTGTGTTCAAATAATGTCATCTCAAACCAAAATCTAGTTGAACATCTTAAATTATAAATACATTTGTGCTTTCACTGGTAGTTTTTCATTAACAAGATTTTATTGTGCAAAAAACCTTTAAGTTGTATAAAACCAAAACTTTCTAGCAGAGTTTAAGTCTTTGTCCATTCATAGGTTGGATATACTCCAGACTGGATCTTTCTGCTGAGAAATGTGATGCGTATCAGTCCAGATCAGGGACAGCAGTTTGCCCAAATGTTAGTTCAGGACGAAGAGCCTCTTGCTGATATCACACAGGTAACATTCTGTGGTTCATTGAGATGAAGAGGGGGACAAATCTGACTTTAAACAACTTTGTAGACTTTTTAAAAATTTTTTTTTAATTTTAAAGAGTAAATGAAGGACAACAAAACAGTAGGGGGATACACCAAATTACAAAGTGATAGGACATTATCAGTGGTTGTTATTTTACCTATTGGTATCTTCAAGATAGTTTCTCAGGAAAACAAATAGACAAATAATAGTGAGTTACAAACAGAAATGGCAGGAAATTATCAGTGGTTGTTGTACTGTACCCTGGTTTCTCCAAAGTGATCTCTAGGGAAAACAAATAGAACTATACATGAGTGATCAATCAAATAATCATTGACTATTCTCAGTGGTTGTTGTTGCAAACACATAGTGACAAACATACATCTATTTATGAAATAACATAGGAGCAATACAAACATTACCGAGTTATGTACAGATTGGTAGGAAATTATCAATGGCTGCTGCAATACATGTTGGCATCTTCAGAGTGGTTTCTCAGGAAAACAAAGATATGCAAGAAAGATCCAACAAATAGTTTACAGCCCAAGGGTTGCAAAAAATAGTGGGTTACCTCATCAGTGACTCCCCTCACTGAGGTGTGACGGCTAGAAGAAAGGCCAGGACTGAAAAGAAGGACCGAGAGACCAGGACCAGTGTCCAGCAACGGGGTGTCCACTCTTTCCTCTATACTTACGATTTCAAGGGGCTCCTCCTTCTCTGTGAAGGCAGTTCTACAGAGTCTTGAATATTAGGCGCCCCATGTAATCCATGAAGTCTTGGTGTAGTCCTCTCCAGAGCTTCACTTACTCCTCCACCGCTGCCTGTACAGTTCAGGTTAGAATGGCCTCCGGGGGGGTCTCCCCAGGTGTGCGCAAGGACCTCCTGGTTTCCAGCTCCCAAATGGCTCTCACGTCCCCACTCAGCTCGAACTCTGAGTCATCGGGCATCGGTACTCTCGTGTTCTCCGAGTCCTTATTCGTCAGCTGCTCCTCCGCTGACTCCGGACCTTTCTGGCTGTCAAGGACAGGGAACTTCATAGACTTTTAAACTTCCAGTTTGTAGAAAGTAGAGGTAATGTCTCACCTCTACACAGACAGACCTGAAATATCTTACCAGAAAAGCAAGTTGGACAATAGTGAACAGTATAATACTCTCTGTGTACAGGTATAGAACACACAAACTCCATCCTGTTTAGAAGTGTTACATTTATTTACAAAATGAGAAAATACATGAGAATGAGGAAACATCACCTTCCCAGTGAGAAGGGAGAGGTTTTTATAGAGTTAGTTGATTGTTCTTCATATTGGGCATGATTTTTATGCTTTTAAAAGTTTGTAGCCGGTGATGTAACTTAGTGATGCAGTGCCTCCCTGGCAAACATGAGGTCCTGGGTTTGATTCCCGGTACCCAGAAAGAAAGTTTGTAAAGGTTTTAAATGTCAGTTTGATTGTATTCTAATATTATATAATATCCTGATATTTTTGTAGTTATTTTTTCCATATCTAAAAGTAATTGATTTCTCCAGAGCACAAAATTTATTCTTAAAGTAGGAAGTCATGTTGTCCAAATAATCTTTAAATCTGGCATTTTGTCTGATTTTTGTTTATATGTAAAGAAATCATGCTTAATTTCATAGATATATTGTCAGTTATAAAATATATATTATATACATTCTTTTTGCAGATCGTGGATGTCTTTATGGAATACAACCTTATCCAACAATGTACTGCATTCCTGCTTGATGCTCTCAAGAATAATCGCCCATCTGAGGGTCCTTTGCAGACGCGGTTGCTTGAGATGAACCTTATGCATGCACCCCAAGTATGTGTTTTAGTACATTTTAGGCAAGTTTCCAACAACCATTGTAGTAATTATTTAGAGCTCCACAGATTATTACTCAGTTATAAGGTGCTCACTACTTACTTATTCAAGAAAATGTAGCTATTTTTCCTTTGTGCTCTATTTCCTTTACCACTTTTCTGCTGATTCTTAGTATGTAGTCTGGAAATTGAATTACTGATATAAATGAGGTGGCAAAGTGAACTTATCCTGTTTCTGGTTTTTATAGGTTGCAGATGCCATTCTAGGGAATCAAATGTTTACACATTATGATCGGGCTCATATTGCTCAGTTGTGTGAAAAGGCCGGCCTACTGCAGCGTGCATTAGAACATTTCACTGATTTATATGATATAAAGCGTGCAGTTGTTCATACACATCTTCTCAACCCTGAGGTATTTTGTTTCTTACCTGTTGTGATTAATTAGTATGTTGAAAATATGTTTGTTTGCTATTAGATGATAGTAATTTTGGTTTTTTGGGGGTTGGGGGAGGATGGTGCTGGAATCTAACTCAGCACCTTCCGCTTGCTAGGCAGGCGCTGTGCCACTGAGTTATATCACTGGCCCGAGGTGATGGTAATTTTATACCACCATAAAGTTCAATGTTGTTTCATTTAATTAATTCATTTATCTTGTCCTCTAGTGGTTAGTGAATTACTTTGGATCCTTATCAGTGGAGGACTCCCTAGAGTGTCTCAGAGCCATGCTGTCTGCTAACATTCGTCAGAATCTGCAGATCTGTGTTCAGGTGGCCTCCAAGTACCATGAACAGCTGTCAACTCAATCTCTGATTGAACTCTTTGAATCTTTCAAGAGTTTTGAAGGTAATTGGGAGTTTTTAAAAATTACTTTAGATGTCAAGTGAGGTATGTTTATGGTCAGGCTGTTGGAAATTGTGTTTTTAAGTTTTATTACTCAGTAAATATCATGGCCCTTACATATCAGGTCGTGGCAGTATGGATTGTATAAGACCATCTACTTGGATATTTTATAAACGAATTAAAGGCAGAATGTTAAGGTAAACGTATGTTGTTTTGTCCCAGTTGTATAAAATAAAAATAATAATGATTAGATATAATAATATTTTATGCTTATATGTGTTGTTTTTAAAATAGCAGGTGAGGAAATTTTCTAACTTGCTACTACACAGCAGAGCTTTATTACTCTCGGCTTTATTACTGTAGGTAATTGCAGCTAGGTCATTCTTTGTTGTATGTGATAGTCCTGCATGTGGAGGATATTTTGCCACATCCCTGGTTTCTACTCTCTGGACGCCAGTGGTATCAGTTCTATCAGTTGTGACAAAGAAAATCTTCTTTAGATGTTGCTAAATCCAGGGAAGAAAATTACCCTAGATAATTGCTACTGTAGAGTGCTAATGTAATCACTGCCATTGAGAGCCCCTGTTGGGCTCGTTTACTAGCTAAATTCTGGTCCTCCAGTTAACCTTTGTTCCCTCCCTTTGTAGTATTAATGCTCCAGATAGAAAGGTAAGAGATTATATCAGTTTTCTCAGTTTGTGTATGTTAACTATGCACTAAATTTACTGTTTAGTTCAGAAGCCACTAGTCACATGTAGCTATTTCAAGTCATTGAAATAAAATAAAATTTAAGATTTAGTTCTTCAGTGCCTCTGGCTATGCTTCAAGTGCCCAATAGCCACATAGTGGATACCATATTGGCCAGTCTGGGTGAAGAACATTTTCTTTATTCCAGCAAGTTTTGTTGGACAACACTGTGTTAAGTTGTTTCTGAATTACCTTTGTCTGTTTTCTGTCAACTTCATTATGGAAAAACACCTAGCATATGGAATGCAATTTAAAATTTCTTATGTAGACTATGATGTAATAGCTCTGATACTGAGTAGCTGCCTCTGTTTCTAAACTATTAAACAATAGTGGAGGGGTCGAGGATTTAGCTCAGTGGCACAGCACCTGCCTGGCAAGCGTGAGGTCCTGAGTTCAATCCCCTCCAGCCCCCCCCAAAAAACCATTGGATGTTCTGGATGGATTAAAGTATATTTGGGAGTATTTTGTATGATTCCTTAAATATTTTTTAGGTTTTGTTATTCTCTAAAGTGCCTCTAAGCTTAATTTCATTTATTTGTTTTTTAAGGTCTCTTTTATTTTCTGGGATCCATTGTTAACTTCAGTCAAGACCCAGATGTGCACTTTAAATATATTCAGGCAGCTTGTAAGACTGGACAGATCAAAGAAGTAGAAAGAATCTGCAGAGAAAGCAACTGCTATGATCCTGAACGAGTCAAGAATTTTCTCAAGGTAAGTATTTTGCGTAGTGAGTTTTCTGAAAGACTTGAAGATCAGCAGCTCCATGGGGCTTCAGTCACACTTCTAAAGTACTTTTTTCCCCCTAAATGTGAAATTCTTAGCTTAAATTGTGTATTGGGTTATTTCTTCTAAACTAAATACTCTGTGGTTTCCTTTGAAATAGGGAAGGAAATTAGTAAGTAATACTTAAGAATGACCATCTGTTTAAGAAGAAATAAATAGCACTGTCTCAAAAGAAAATTTTCCTTTTTTCATTTTTTGAGAAGAAACATTTTGAAATGCTCTTGAGTTCTCAATGTCATTTTAGAATCTCATTTAAATTTCTTTTCAATATTTTATTTTTTTATTTTCTTGGGTTTTTCTCCGGTACCGGGAATTGAACTCACGACCTTGCACTTGCCAGGCAGGCACTGTGCTGCTCAGCTAAATCCCCAGCCCCTTCTTTTCAATATTTTAGTCAGCTGGCCTTTGTTATTTTTTAACTTATTTTTATGGGTTTTTTTCATTAATACATGTTTGTGATACATAATAATTACATTCACTTTGGGAAAGACATACTTATATCTTGATCATTTTTCATCCCCTTTACTCTCTTTCTGTCTGTGTGTGAGGAATTGAACCCAGGGCTTCTGCCCTGAGCCACATCCTAAGCCCCCAGTGGATTGGTTGGTTGGTTGGTTGGTTGATTGAAGCAGGCTGTTGCTGTATTGCCCAAGTTGGGCTTAAATTTGTGATCCTCTTTGCTCAGCCTTCCAGAGTGCTGGGATTACTGACATACAGCACCATACCTGGCTTTGGGATCATTTTGAGAAGTCTTTATGTCAGGAACCAAGAAATCTGTTGCTTAAAAACTAGTTTACTACTATCATCAAGTCTGCCTGGTTCTAGAAATAAACTATTAATTACGTGTAATTCATAAAGGAAATACTAAACCAGGAAAGCTCAGCTTTGTTAGACATGAATTCAGCTATAGAGAAATAAGAACACCCTGTGTTAGATTGAAGAGTAATACCTTAGACTATGAACTCCTCAGAACATATGTAAGGACAGTTAATTTTCTTAAATATTTAGCATAGCTTTTAGCTTTATTCTCATATCTACCAGTTACTTTGTAGGGAAAATAAAGTTTTAAACTTAGCAGTTGTCTGTAAATGACAGGGAAGATCATCAAACACTCGGGTTACCACCCACCCACTCCCAAATACATATACGTATATATGAAATTATTTCAGAGAATTTGTATAAAGTTCTAAAATATTTTTTGTCTCCTGGAAGAATTTCAGGTGGAAAACAAAAGTAAATGTTTATTATATGAAAAACAGGCTTGTACTGGGCATAGGGGACATGTACTGAGCACTTGGGAGGCGAGGCAGGGCTTCACTGTGAGTTTGAGGCCAGCCTGGGCTACATCATAGACCCTGTCAAAAGAAAAACAGCTGGGTGTGATGGTGCACACCTGTAATTCCAGCACGCAGGAGGCTGACGAAGGGTTATCACTGTGAGTTTGAGGTCAGCATGGGCTACATAGTGAGATCTGGACTCAAAAAATGAAAAAGAGAGAGAGGAGAGGGGAGAAGAGTAGACAGACAGACAGAAAGCAAAGCAGCCTTTATTACTAAACTGTCATTGGCTGATGTTCTTTTAAAGAAATTATTCCCTGGACTTTGTTAAATAGCTAAACTCTTAAGGGGTTTTAATATTTTCATTAAGTACCCTAAGTGCTGAAAATGCCCCATATTTTGGGTTATAAGATAAAACTTCAAAAAAGTATAGCTTTATAGTATTATAATGTCTTATGTTTGATTAATATTCTGGAAAACCTGGCAAGTATGATATTTGAACTCAACCTAGTGTCCAAAAAGTCCCTCACATGAGAAAGATCTGATGTTCTATGCTTCACTGATGTGCACATAACAGCTCTTAAGTTTACTTCCTCTTTTGAGTATCGTTACTCTTTTCCTCTTAAATTACAACCGGATTCTTACATCATTTCCCCTTTTTAAAAATCAAGCTCTCAGCTCTTGTGCTTCAATTTTAATTTCTCCAGGCTTGGATAATAATATTTGAGTTATTTATATTAAAAAGAAATTAACTGTTATCATTTAATTTTTTTAAATGTTACTTTAAAGAGAAATATAAAACAAAATTTCAAAACAAGATAATAGAGTAACAGTGGTTAATACATTGTGCATTATCTTTAAATTAGTTACAAGATATAGGTATTTAATTTTCCACACAATATTAGAGTTACTCATATTAAAAGGAAGTTAACTATTACCATTTCGTTATGACATTTTTAAGCTTCCAGAACACGTCCTTGGAATAGTAACAGAGTGGTGCTGCCTTGGATTGCTAGTTCGTGGGGTCTGATTAGATGAGCATTCTTCCTTCATGTTTGTGACGCTACCCTGATATAGTAGGGGAGTGGGTGAAGATTATGAGCCTTTGAACCAGTTAGACCTGTTTCACACTCTGTTTTATTACTAGTGTACATTCTATTTATTGTTCAGTATGTGGCTAGCTATTCAACCATAAATTGTGTTTGTCAAGTACCCTATACGCATTTAGGTGTTTCGGTGATAATCTGATAACCATTATTAATAAATGTGTTAATGGGCCCTAGACATAAGGTGAGGTCAGCCTACATGTCAGGCAAGGTTATTTTTACATTTTTCTTGACTCTTTGAAGGAATTACAATTACAGGTGAACCTAGCATCTTATGTTCGAGTAGTCAGAGGTGGGAGCTCTGTGTACTAAGACATAGTTACTGTATTCAGCTTCACCCTGCTAGTGAGAATAAACACAAACCAGTTAGTCATGCTTCTTTACTATTGATCTATGATACATAACTAGAATGTTTCTGGCCTCTTACCGTTAAACTTAATTTTTCAGTTGCTAGCTATATTACATTTGATGTTGTATGTAAATTCAATATCCTAAGAAAAATACTTCTCTGAACTGAATCTTGAAAATTTAGGTGCCAATTGTGTGCTAGTCAACAGCCACACGGAGATTGTTAGAGCATAGCTTCTCATGTAAAATACCTGTGAGGGATAGAGGTGTAAACTCAGTAGTACAATGCTGGCCTAGCATGTACAAGGCCCTACCTAGGTCATTTCCCAGTACTGCCACCAAAAAAAAAGGCTAAAATACTTGAAACTGTCATTTTCATCATTTGACTTAAACTCTAAACTTGAACTTTATCTCTCTGTAGAAAGCATTTTTCTTTAGAAACAAGATCTGTGTGCTACTTGCTACCTTTGATTTTTTTTTTTTTTTTCTTTTTAGTACTGGGAATTGAACCCAGGGCCTCACACAGTCTAGACAAGTGCTCTACCACTGAGCTACCTCCTGCAGCCCTTTCTGTTTGACTTTTGAGATAGGGTCTTACTCAGTTGCCCTTGCTGGCCTGGAACTTCCAGTCTTCCTGCCTTAGCCTACCAAGTAGCTTGGCTTGTAGGCATGCACCACTGTGCCCAATTTTCTACCTTTAATCTTACTTTCTGTCATTCTTTGTCTCCTGGTTTTGCTTCAGTCGCACTGGCTGGCTTGCTTTTTGTATCAAACTTGATTTGCTCCTTGACCTTCACTTTCTTCAGGTTTCTGATCAAAAGCCATAAAAGAAGATGTTTCAGGTTACCTTATCTAAAACAGAACCTGTCCCTGCCCCGTTCTCATCTCCCTTTTATCCTGCTCGCTTTTTTTACTGAAGGTAGTACCCACCACTGTCAAACATGCTTTCTCCCCACCAGAGTGGAATTCCTTTGGGGGAATAGACTCTGTTCGCCTTATTCCCTGCTATATCTCATTGTCTAAGAAGAGTCTGATATATAGGTATTCAGTAAATATTTGTTAATTGAAGGTTCATTTTTAAGAAAACCTTTGGATATATTTATATAGTTGCAATTTTGATCTTAAAATTGTTAATGTTTATAACTGGTGATTGACTAATCATTTAGAAAATAAATGTTCATGTTCCCAACTATGAAACCATATGTAGATTTAGACAGTTAGTCTTAAATTTTCTTTTGGAATACAATTAGTTGTCTGCCAGAGAAATCTTAAAATACTCATACACAGGAACAGACTAATCTTAGATTGCTTGCAGGCATGTTTTTCCCGTATGTGATAATGTTCCTTGTAAATTAAATATGATAAGACTAATGTGTTGATCTACCAATTGATGGATGCTCATTTAGAAGAAAAAATATGAGCTACTGAGTTTTTTATATATGTGGATACAGATTTGTGTGTGTGTGTGTGTGTGTGTGTGTGTGTGTGTGTATGTGTGTATGGTACTGGGGATTGAACTTCGGCCTTGTGCGTGCTAGGCAAGCACTCTACCACTGAGCTACATCCCCAGCCCCACTTTATAGAAGTAATTGTAACAGCTGTTAGTAAAGAGTTTCCATGTTTTTAAAATAAGTACTTGCTTTAGACTTTCCTTAATGTGAAAAATCTGCAGTTGGATTTCCACTTCAGATTATAACTATTTTAATTTTTAATTTAGGATAGCTCATAAATTTTTCAGGGTGTTCGCTGAACACTTTGCAGACTAGTCTTCATGCAGTGGGTTGACTATACCTTAGTCTTAAGAATCAGTTTATTCTAGCCTTGCAAGTAATGGCTTTTGTTGGGGAAAGTCCTATTCTACTTAGTTCTGCTTCCTTAGTAGACTGTTTTAGAGGAATCATTTATTGAGGAATGTTTCACTGTGTATAAATGAATTCCTGATGGACACTGTTGTTTTTTGTGCTGTACCTTATGTCTGTGGAATGTGGCAGGACATGTATCAGGTAAATGCCCAGTACAGGTCTTACTTATCTGTCCATAACATCTCGTGTCAGTCTATAAGTAGGATTGTAGCTTGGTTAGCTTGGTATTTGTAATGATAAAAGCAGCTGGCAATTTAAAGATGTTTCTTTAAATGCTCTTTTCTTTTCTTTTGCCTTTTTCTTATAGTGACGTGTATTTAATTCATGGCCATTTCCATCACGCTGCTCCTTTTAGGCTTTATTGTACTAGAGTGTAGAGGCTGGCTATATAGCTTGGAACTGGGGAGGGGTAAAAAGTAAATCAGTTGTTCAAAACAAATGTGAGCCATTTATGTCATGGGTTTTTTTGACAGTGGACTGTAGTTATTAAATCAGCTATCAAATTCAGTCAAATTACTGCTTTCATGAAAATCCCAGTGATTATTTTAAGACCTGAGTGCCATTGGTGGCTCACAAATCTTAATTTGTTAATATTTTGGTGAAAGGATGTGTGTGAGAAAAACCTGGTGTTTTGCTATGTGAATCTGTGTTGCTTAGTAAAAATGTACTGAAACTGGGATATTACACATTGAGCTATTGGGACATTTCTGTCTTTAACAGAAGAGCCAAGTTTGTGAGTCTCATCCCTCAGAGCAGAACAGATTCTCATGTTTTACCCAAACCTGGTACCTCATGCAGGAAAAAGTTCAGGTTTTTTCTTTCTTGCTTTTTTTTTTAGGAAGCAAAACTAACAGATCAGTTGCCACTTATCATTGTGTGTGATCGATTTGACTTCGTCCATGACTTGGTGCTGTATTTATATAGGAATAATCTTCAGAAGTATATAGAGATATATGTGCAGAAGGTGAGTAGTACTTAGACCACTTAAAGGTATACTCTCAGTGTACATTTTATTTCTTATATTTTGAATATCTTCACTTTTCATTTTTTTCAATTTTTATTAGTGCATGTTTGCAGTATCCTTGTGTGCCCAGTAAGGGTGGCTTCTAGATAGAGTAACTTACAGCATTTTTGTTCCCAGTACACTCTTCTCTTTGGTTAAAATTTTACATACTTGCTAAATCTGTGAAATATAAGAATGATACTGCTATGGTTGGACAGGTCAATTGGATGGTCTAGGGCTCTAGTAAATTAGCAGGGCTTAAAGTATGCATATAGCAGCCTCAAACTCCAAAGCACAGTTTTCGACCATCTTAAGAAAGATATTAGAAACTTTATTTTCTAACACTAGAAATTAAAAAGTGGGTTTGCTGTAATTGGAATCTTTTTATTATTAGAGAGTCTTCCACATTTATTCCTTGACATTAGTTTCTTTGTGCTTATGATTTGGAGCAAACTTGGGTAATTAATTCATCAGGCCAATAGAGGAGTCTTGAGTACACTAGGAGACCATAGAGTTGTTTTTTAGCTGGACTTTGTGCTAACTTCCTTTCTCTAGTTCTATAGACTCTTACTTTATTGCTGATTTTAAAAACAAAGCTTAAAAAAGGGAAGTACATTGGCTTTTTGTTTAACTCATCTTTGCTTTGTTTATTAATGTAATACATTCTTTTTGAAACCATAGGTGAATCCAAGTCGACTTCCTGTGGTTATTGGAGGATTACTTGATGTTGACTGCTCTGAAGATGTCATTAAAAACTTGATTCTTGTTGTGAGAGGTCAATTCTCTACTGATGAACTAGTTGCTGAGGTTGAAAAAAGAAACAGGTGTAGCATTTTAATCTTCATGACTGGGATAAATTAATAGCCTTTTATAGTATGGTAATGGCTAAAAATAGAGTTGATCACTTGCCTCATAGCTACTCAATAATCCATGAAAGATAATTCCCTGGAGACACCTAATTTAAAGTTGATAATCAGGTTTATAAAGCTAAAAACCTGTATTTTCTGTACCACTACAGCTGTCAGGGAGAAGATCTGTTAAATTGGTTTATCACCCTACCATACCCTGTGCTGGGGAACAAACACAGACAGGGTCTCCTGCATGCTAGCCAAGCCTTCTCCCACGTAGCTATGTCCCCAGCCAGTTGGTCACCTTTTTGCATATTTATAATTATCAGCTGTATGGTCTGATTTCGTATCTCCTTTTAATGTAAATGATGTGGCATGATCAAAACATATAGTTAATACTTACATTTTAATTTTTTTTACACTTTTTTTAAAAAGTTTATTACAGTAAAAAATACATTGCCAATACTTTCCCTTGCTTGGAACACACTTACCCAATCATTCTTGTCACTTTCTGAAGCAATTCTACAGTCTGCTTTCACATTTATAGTTGCATATTTGTAATTCAGCTGCCTCAATGGCCTCAATTGATTGGAACCTGTCGTGGTCATTTTGACTTTAGTGAAGGAAGAGCCAGAAATCACATGGTGTTTCATCCATTGAACAAGGTGGATGAAAACAATCATAATTTTTTTCTTTCTTTTTTTCTTTCATTCTTTTGTTCTTTCAGTTTTTTTGAGACAGGGTCTCTCCATGTAGTTCAGGCTGGTCTTGAACTCATTGTGTACCCCAGGCTGGCGTCAAACTTATGGTAATCTTCCTGCCTCAGCCTCCCAAGTGCTGGGATTACAGGAGTGTGCCACCATGCCCAGCTGTAATGTTTTTGTTTGACAGAAATAGCCATAAACATTTGATCAGTGAGGGGTAGTCACAAAATATGTTAAATGTTTAAATTAAAAAGTTACAACTATAAAAGACACGTCACTATTAATCCCTTTCAAAATTCTCTTCACTTGAACATATTTATCCCATCATTCTTGGCAATGTGTCTATTACTGTAGTAAGTTTTTTAAAATTTAAGTATTCACCGTATCTTTTGATCACCCCTTGTATGTAGTAACCCTCCTTTAGTTAGGTATTTTATCAGTATACTCAATAACTTTGATTTGTTTGTTTTAGGGCACTGGGGGTCAAATCTGGGGCCTTTGCGCTGGGTTATATCCCCAGCCCATTTATTTTTTATTTTTTATTTTGAGGCAAAATCTCATTAAGGCACAGTTATTACCATGTTGCCTAGATTGGGCCTGAATTTGTAATAACCCCTGCCTCAGCATCCTGAGTAGCTGGGATTACAGGCATGCACCAGTGCAAGGGCTGGCTTGTTGTCCTGAAATGGGTCTTGCTATGTTACGCTCCAGCTCATGATTCTCCTGGCTCCACCTCTGGGGTAGTTGTGATTACAGGCATGTTTCACTAGGCCTGGCTCTTAACAAGTAATTTTTCACTGATAAAGATATAAAAAGAGTTCCAGGTGGGGTTAAACTGCTATCTGTTTATAGTAGCACCTAATATGAGGGAGATCTCAGATGATCATCTGGCTTGAATCATACCACACTCTATCCTGCCCCTACAAATTTATTTCTAAAGTCTAGGTAATTTTGTTTAGTAGAGACACTATGCAGTCTCACTATGCAGTTCAGGCTGGCCTTGAGCTCACTTTGTAGCCCAGCCTTTCTCAAACTCAAAGCGATCCTCCTGCCTCAGCTTCCTGAGTGCTGGGATTACAGGCTTACAGGCGTGCGCCATCATGCCCAGCTTACTTTACCATTTTGTAATAGGATTTTTAGAATTAAAGATAATGTATGCAAAAGCACAGTATAGACCATAAAATGCTTCTGTAGTTAGCATGTCCAGAAAGGATTATTTATAATACAGTATGTGTGCGTTTTCTTTTGTTTCTTCTAGACTGAAACTGCTTCTGCCATGGCTAGAGGCCAGAATTCATGAGGGTTGTGAGGAGCCTGCTACTCACAATGCACTAGCCAAAATCTACATTGACAGTAATAACAACCCAGAGAGATTTCTGCGTGAAAATCCTTATTATGACAGTCGTGTTGTTGGAAAGTATTGTGAGAAGAGAGATCCACATCTGGCCTGTGTTGCTTATGAACGTGGCCAGTGTGATCTAGAACTTATTAATGTGAGTACTGCTAACTGAATGTGTATAGAGAAGGCTGTGTTGTTTTAGAACTTGTTATATAATATCAGGCCTTTGGAATGATAATGTATCTAACACTTTCCCTGATTGACCCTCTAACCCTGGAAACCTCCACTGGCTTTATCCTCCATGTTCTGGTACACTGTCAGACATACACCAATCATACAAATATGTTTACATACCATATAATTTTTTAACTATATGAGAATACATTGTGTACATCATGGCCTTATACCCCCTTAGGGTATACTTCCTATGAATAAGGATGTTCTCTGAATAAACATTGTAAATACCAGCTACAGTGCGTATGACATCAATAGTATACTTGAACTTTAATTCCAGTTTTGCCAGTTCTCCTAGTTTTTCCCTCTAGCTTAGGATCACATATTGCATTCAGGTGTCCTGTTAATCTCCTTTAATATGAAACAGTTCTAGCTGGGTGTGGTGGCGCACGCCTGTAATCCCAGCACTCGGGAGGCTGAGGCAGGAGGATTGTTGCAAGTTCGAGACCAACCTGGGCTACAAAGTGAGCTCAAGGCCAGCCTGAACTGCATAGCGAGACCCTGTCTCAA